>NC_050456.1:42022563-42292100 GCF_903995425.1 Onychomys torridus
CGCTAAGCCTTCAAACGCAGACTTCATTTTGCTCATTTGTATCTCATTTGTGGCAACAGGCCATTCTGTGGACCACGGATGGGTGGATGAGATGTGTAGCTGATGCTTAACCTCCTGAGCCCCAGTTGACTCCTTCTCACAGAGAAAGAGCATGGAGATCCAAGCAGCCAGAAGAACTGCATTGACCTTTGTCCTGAGGTAACCTTGGCACCTGAGGTACCATGTCCACAGCCTGGAACCACTTCAGGCTCCCGGTGTCTTTCCAGATGCTGGAGGTGCCAAGGTATTCTGCAAGACGAAGCTCCTTTTATGGCCTCATCCATGTCCTGGACACAAGCCTTAAGTGTGTCATAATCTCCTTACAATTGTTTACAAATGGTTGCTCTATATACAATACTGCCTGGTTAAAACAAATCAAGTACTTACTCTAAGACATGGATCTGCAGCAACAAGCATCCTTCATGGGCATCTTTTTCTTTTCTTTTCTTTTCTTTTCTTTCTTTCTTTTTTTTTTTTTTTCCAGAGCTGAGGATCGAACCCAGGGCCTTGAGCTTGCTAGGCAAGCGCTCTACCACTGAGCTAAATCCCCAGCTCAATTCCAGTTTCCGCATTAGGCACAGGGAGCCAGGAAGGACAGTCTAGCCCCTGGCTTCAGGGAGCTTACACTTGGAAAAACAAACAAACTTGGAGACAAGTAAATGGTACAAAGTATTTTAATGGCTGTGGTGTAGACATCAGTTCAGTCTGTATATCCAGTGACCAGTTTCTCCTGGAGAAGAAGGGGTGTGGAGACTAGAAAGCTGTCCACTGGGAAGGGGAAGAGGGCATCCGGCTTGTAGGTGAGGGAAAGGGCCCTTAAGAGCCTGTTGTTCTGTGGACAAACAGGCAATGAGGCTGGGATTGCAGGTCACACCAGCTGTAAGGGTATTTGTCAAGATTCATGAGCTGTCAACTGGACAGAAGGGAGCCGGATGGTGGCAGGGCTGGGGGTGCTGGGTTCCAGAGCTTTGATTTGACTGCTGGCACAGACAGCCCCTGAAGAGTTGTAAATGGGGTATGGGTAGTAATGGCAAGCTCACTACACAGGCATTCACCTGTCAGGGTGGGGCTGAGGAGACAGTTTCAGCTGCCCCCTCTTGGTCTGCTGAAGCACCTCCCAAGTATGAACTTATTTGTCAAACTTTGATTGAAGTCTAACATAGAATCATCCAGATTTTTTTTCAAGTGACTGATACCTCTACACCTCAACTTTCTTATCTGTTGAATGAGGCTCAAAGTTCTCAGTTACACAGGTGACCATGGCATAAATGAGATAACATACGAAAGCACCATGTGTCTTGCCTGAGCACCTTGGAGGTACTTAGTTACTATCACCTGTCTTTCCCCTGCTTCCAGGCATGCTTGAGCTGGAGGAGAAACAGGTGCCAGTCATTACAGATGCTTGATTGACACATGGATATACCCTATCCTGATCTTGGAAGAGAGACAGATTAGTCCATCAGTAATTCACGGTGTGCAAAGACAACATTCCCCTCAGTGTGGCCCCAGAGTATCCTCTTCAGGGACTGCTTGGTGGTCTGGCCTTTGACGTGAGGTATGCCAGCTGCCTTAAGGGTTTGGGGCTTTGGTATGGGTGGACCTGTAGTTGGTGTACTTGTCTGCACTCTGCCCAGGTTCAGAACCATATAGGATGAGGGAGGCTAAGTCTGTCAGTGTCCCAGTCCATGGAGCTGATCCTCTAAGATGGATGTGGCTTCTGCACCTGCAGAATTGACTCTGGGCGTCTTTGTCTGCCACCTCATTTTATAGGCTACCAATCTAGGCAGCTGGGAAGGAAAAAAATACGTCCACAGTTATACAGAGCCCAGTGTGCATAGGGAACATCAATGAACAAAAATGTAAAATGTAATAATGATGTAATGTGATTCTAGAGGTTGTTGATAATTTTAAAATGAAGAAGTATCATTTTGTTTTTTGATTTTTTTTTTTTTTTTTTTTTAGACAGTATCTCTCTGTGTCTTTCTAGCTGTCCTGGAACTCACTATGTAGACCAGGATGGCCTTGAACTCACAGAGGTCTGCCTTCCTCTGCCTCCAGAGTGCTAGGATTAAAAATGTGTACCATCACACTCAGCTTACTGTATCTTTTTATATCTAATCTGATTCTGAAATCTCATGGATTACTAATAAACATTAGAAAAGAAATTTTGATTGTCTTGATCTTACCACATCCCGTGAAAATGGCTGGGTAGTTTTTAGTGCACACATGTGGTTTATGCCTCTGTGTATGTGCCCATGTGTGCAGAGGCCATCGGAGGACATAGAATTACAGAATTGCTCTATGATTCTGCCTTATTCATCTGAGGCAGTGTCTCTCTTTAGATAGGCTGGTGGCCAGCAGGGTCTGGCAATCTTCCTGTTTCCAACCCCCACAAAGGGGTTCCAGGCCCATAGGGGAACATACTCTACTTTTTACATAGATACTGAGTATTTGAACTCAGGTCTCAAGTGTTCTTATCCAATGAGCCATTTCCCCATCCCCAGACCCTCTACTTTTTTCTTTCCTCTTTTTCGTTCTTTCTTTCTTTCTTTCTTTTTTTTTTTGAGACAGGGTTTCTTTATGCAGCTCTGCCTGTCCTGGAACTCACTCTGTAGACCAGGCTGGCCTCATACAGAGATCCATCTGCCTCTGCCTCCTGAGTGCTGGTATCAAAGGCATGCACCACTACACCAGGCTCCTTCCTTCCTTCCTTCCTTCCTTCCTTCCTTCCTTCCTTCCTTTCTTCCTTCCTTGTTGGGGACCAAGATGTCAGGAACCAAACATGAACCATGGAAAGTACCAGCTAAGCCAGAGAACAAGTCATAAGCCCACTGCCCTTCCCCAGAGCAGTAACACCTGTTTACTAACCAGGAGGCTCCCAAAGATAAGAACATTCCACAGTCAGGTGCCATGGCAACTGAATGTAAAGAGCATTCCATGGTCAGGTAGCCTAGCAACAGAACAAATGGCCCCTGACCTTAGCCGACATCTTGCAGTTGTACGACCTGCACATCCCCCACGTTCTGCACCCCTTCCACATCCCTTCCCCTTCCCTCCTTCCTGCCCCTTCCCCCTTATGCTATATAAGCCATGCGGAGGAAAATAAAGATTGGCGGCTTGATCAGAATTTTGTCTTGTTGTCTGTCTCTTGTGTCCCCTGTCTCTCATTCGCTCCCACAGGTGGGTCGCCCCCATTGAAACCCCGCTGGACGGGGCACTTCCTTCCTTCTCTCCCTCCCTCCCCTCCCCTCCCTCCCTCCCTCCCTCCCTCCCTCATTTCCTTCCTTCCTTCTTTCCTCCCCTCCTCCTCCCCTTTCTCCGACAGGATCTCAGATAGCCCAGTATGACCACAAACTCTCTGTATAGCTCAAGATCTTGAACCTGTGGTCTTCCTGAGTCTACCTCTTGCATGGCATGCTGGGATTACAAGCAAGCACCAACATGATCTGATTATGTGGCACTGGGACTTGAACTCCAGCATGGACAGGTAGTTTCATATGGGACATTTAGGGTAGCTAGACAAACGATGTAGACTAGGCTGTGGCACAACTCAGAGACGTAAGTGTCACCCTGTTGAGAGAGACTGGAGGTCAGCAGTTTGGAGCCGTGACTGGCCACTGCAGAGGACTAGAGCCCAGGCCCTGGGCCGAGGAAATGCCGGAGGACGTCTGAAGGTGGTTGACAGTTAACAAAAGCTGCTTTTCACAAAGGCAGTTGTGTGTAGCTCGTTCTAATGTGAGGTAAGCAGATGCATTTATTTAAATGTTCTGAAGAATATGATGGAGGCCAGTTAATAAACACAAATAGCTACAAACTCCGTTGTCTTTACTTCATTTAAACAATACTGTTGCCAGTTTAGACTGCATTCTGTAACCTTTTACTAGTAGCTCTGATGAACACAGTCGGGAGTGTGTCAAACACCTCTCCTTAAAGGGAATACATTGAATTCCCACAGGGTTCCTCGGGGGAGGGCGAGAGAGGTAGGTCAGTGCGATTATCCTTATTTCACAGGCAGCAAAGGGCTCAAGGAGACTGGGATCTTGCCGGGCATGATCTAGCTGGTAGACAGCACAGCCAGGCCACAGCTCAGGACTACGTATCCCAAATTCCTTACCAGGACACTAAGTTGGCTTTGCCTGTGATTTCTTAAAATGCCATTTATGTACTACAGAAACTCAGATGGTCGTAATTTGATTTTGCCGACACAAAGAGTTACTTTAGTCAATCAAATTGCGCACTGACCACGTTTATTTTTATACCTCTCGAGAAATGTCTGGGTTTTAAAAATCCAAATGAAAAAAAAACAAAACAAAACTAAAGGCTCTAAATTAGATTTTCCCTGGAAAGCCTGTTATCTGATTATGTTATTATTTGATGTTTGGTAAATACTCAGCGCTACTGTTTGGTCCTCCGTTGGGCAGTTAAAAGGTGGCTCTTTTAGTCTAATCTGAAATATACTGAAGAGGGTCAGCCAAGCCCAGGCAGGCTTTGCTAAAGGTTTTTTGAATTGGTCACAGTTTTGACTTATGGATCATCAATTAGTTGCAGATGTCGGCAGCAATACGGAGTGTGGGACGGGTCAGGAGAACACTTCGTTCCCATTTGAAAGGAATTTAGAGCTTAAAAAAAAAATACACTGTTAATTCTAAGCTGCCAACATATACACACTTATGCATGGATGGGATGTAACTCCCTGGAAAAACAATCAACTACTTGGAAGTAGTTCAGCATAATTCTATAGATTTTATAAGGTAATTCGATGAAACTTGGGTTTTAAAAATAATCATTGGCAGCACAGAGAATAATGAGTATCCTCATATTTTCCCATCTGTATGGGTCAAAAAGGTTTTAACACTTGCAATATATAGTCACAGAAAAGTGATGCGGGTAATAATGAGGGAAGAACGAGGGACCATAGGCAAGTGTTGAGTGTTGCTTGTGTCTGGATGGTGTTCCTCCTCACACTGACCCTCTTTCGGAGCTGTCATTTGCTCCACTTAGAGACAATGCAAGGTCCCTGAGGGCAAGGTCCATGCAGCCTTCAGCCGGTCAGCTGTTGTCACCTTCTGTCAGCCACCCTGGCTGCATCTACATCTGGGAGGGTGGGATTTAGAGACACGGATTCAGGAACTTGCAGAAGAAAGGCCATGGAGAGTTCCAAGGAGCTCACTGCAAAGGGAAAGAAGGAGGATGGCGTCCGAGGCCAACTGACTTCTCTGAGTTTACCAGTTACCAGGCCACAGGCTGTATCGGAGACCAAGGCCTGCTTCTTAGCTCAGAGAACCGGGCTCCGTGGGAAGGGAGGACCAGAGGGAGCCAGGAGAGGATGGACAAAGTGCATCAATGAAAGGATCTGATTTCAGTGTGAAGAGGGTTTGTCAACCTCAGCTCTGTGACCCTGGAGGCTGCGTGACTGTGAAGGGGTGCCTTTATAAAAATGACTCGATGATAACCCATTTTTTTGTACAAGTAATATATGGTAATATTTCTTTAAGTTTTAATTTTAAAATTATTAGTATGTGTATATACTCATGAGATGCATGTACACATGACGTGGGGGGGTGGGGCGGCAGGGAGCGCAGGTGCCATAGTAAGTACATGGAGGTCAGTGGACACCTTTGTGGAATTAGTTCTCTCCTTCCATCTTCAACTGGGCTCTAGGGACCAAACATAGGTTTCAGGCTTTCACGGCAAATACCTTTACCTGCTGAACCATCTACCAGCCCTTAAAGAATTGTTTTTATATTTTAAAAATTAGTGTGTATCTTTAAAAGGTTTCAAGGACTTTGCATTTCCAAAGACTGATATGTTTTAAAATGGCAACAGATGGGTTAAACTGTGTATGGTCCATACAGAAACATTGCCTGTCCTTGAACTAGGCTAGTATTGACAGGGAAAGAACACCGTCCTGTATATAATTAAGTTTCCTAGTGGCCACATTAATAAACCAATAAGAAGCAGGTAAAGTTAATCATAATAATGCATTTTATTTAAATAATAATGTTCAAAATGTTATCATCTCCACATGTAATCCGTGAGAAAATTATTAACAAAACACTGACATTCCATGGTTCATCTGAACTCTTAGAGACTAGGCTAGCATTTAAGACAACACACTTGAGTTTGGACCACCTGCGTTTAAAGGGCTCAGAAGCTGCACACGACCTTCAAGATGGCTCAGCTGGTAAAGACACTTGCTGCCAAGTCTGAGGACCTGAGTTCGATCCCTGAGGCCCGAATATTGGAAGGAAGGAAGCCATTCTTGCAAGTTTTCACGTGTATATATCATGGTACACGCACAGAGGCATGCACACAAACACTAAGTAAATGAAATAAAAATGTAAAACCGGATGCACTAAGTGGCCAGTGCTTTGGGCGGTACAGGTTTTGACATCAATGACAGGATATGATTCCAGTGTGAAGGGGGTTTATCAACCTCAGCTCGGTGACCCTGGAGGCTGCTTGACTGTGAAGGGGTGTCCTGAGCCCCATATATTTATCCATACCCCACTGGACTCCACCCGGGAGACGGCAGCAGCACTCCCTGCCCCACGGTAACAATAAAAAACGTCTTCAGATTTTGCCAAAGGTTGTTTTGTACTGGGAGCCTCCGGCCTGTGGCACGAAAAAGCTGAGTGTGGGGAATATACCTGGGACTGCTTGGAAAACTCCAGGCATGTCACCCAGTCTGACAGAAGAAGCACAACTCAGAGAGAGTGATGAGACCAGCTCTGCCGCTGAGGCATTTGAAGTGCGCCCCCCTCAGCAACGATAGTCATCAAAGAGTTCGGTGCAGGGGAATTAAATTAGCAAAGCTGTAAATTAAAAACATTTTCTTCCATCTTTGAAAATCCAAATTCTTTTCTTTCTCTTACTGGCACCCCCCACTCTCCCACCCCACCCCTCCCGCTTAAAGAAAAAGCATCACTTAAAGAGCTAGTGCCCCCACCCTGCCACGAGGGGGTGGTTTTTATTAAATTCCAGAAGAGGGCCAGGGCTCCAAAGCAATCAAGCCGGCTCTTGGTGAGCAGGCTCCGGGCCACTTTGCTGACATTCCGAGGCCCGCAGGAGGAGAGGAGGTCAACAGCAAAGCAGGCAGGCTGTGGCTGATGCTGTTGGGGTTTCCAGAGGGCTTTGCTGGTGTGAAAGTGAGGCCAAAGCACTGAAGATGGAGGTAGTCTGGTGCCGTCCAAAGGATCTGACCGTGGCTAAACTCTTTCATTTGCTCAGCATCGAAGGTCTAGAGAGTTCTCTAACTCCAATCACCATAGCAGCGAGAACAAAGTGGACAATTACGCAGAACCTTCTGCATGATCAAGCGATCCTGCAGCTCCGAAGGCGGCGAGTATAATGCAGATGCCTATTTGAGAATCAGAGGGTAGTCTCCCTCTGCTCTACTGGCCACCTTCCAGCCTGTCCTAGGAGGCTGACCTCTATGACTGCGTGACTGGACTCTGAGTTCTTGTTGAGTTCAGCCAGAGGGATGCCCAGCAGGAGATCAGAGGGAGGGGAGACCGAGGTTGAACATTCTTTCTCTGGTCCTTCCCTGCTGGGCTGTGGGTTGGCAGAGTCCTTAGCTCCTACAAGGTCAGACCTTCCCAGATTCCCAAAACCACTTTCTTTTCTGGCTCTTGCAGGATGGGAGGCCACAGGGCTGTCATCAGCCCCAGGGGACTTCCTCATCTCTGGGGGTTACCTGGCATCTCTGTAAAATACCAGTTCACAAACTCTTCCGTCATCTCTCTGAGAGCACTATCTGCTCAGACCTCCCCCCCCCCCCCCCCCCAGGACCTTAGCTCCATCCCAACTCTGTTTAGCCTCTTCTTTGGAAAGTTCACATCTTTATGAGTCTCCTACAACTTGGAAGGAGACTGCACACAAAGCTAGGATTTTAGGTCCTTGAAAAGGCTCACTCCACTTTATCACCACCATGGTAGGCAGAGAATTTTTCTGACTCTTCCTGGGTGTATACACTTGGTATACAAGAACTATGTTGATACATCTAAGAATCTACACACTCAATTTTCTTCCAGAGAGGATGGTTTGTAATTTAGTAGTTTCTGAAATTTCTAACAATAATACTGTTGCAAAGAAACTTAGGATATGTGTCAAAGAAAATCACATGGGTGTTTTCCTTCGCTAATGTGTGGATTGTCCGGAGGCATCCAAACCCCATCTCCAGCTATAGTGTCTGAACCAACCCAGCACCTGTCAGCAGTCTGGCCTGTGACTCGCTAACACTGGATGATACGTCCCTTCCTCCTCCCTCTCTGCTCTCAGATCTTTTCTACCCCAGGGGGATAAATAGGCCTGGAAGTCACATCGCCTGGTCTTCCTCATGGAGTCCTATCCCAAAAATAACCCTTGCCCCGCAAAAAACAAAAATTAAAAGCAAGTTCCTCCTCTGGGTTTTGTCTTAGTCTAACCAGAGGAGATGATCCGTGCCCAGCCATGGTGGGGAAGAAAACCAGCAGAGCCTTCATTAAGACACTGTCCTGATACTCCTGAGCCCCACTTTGGCTCTTGGTAGCATGAAGACTGAGGATCTAAAGGCTACATCAAAGACAGAAAAAAAGCACTATGGTAAGTAGGAGTCCAACCTTGAGAAGCATGCAGGAGTGGAGGGCAGATAAGTGCCATCTATCGGGACTGAAGTTTTAGCCTCTAGGGTGACATGAAACTCATTTTTCTAGTATTTTCCTCTCCACATCAAAGGAAGGAAGATGCCAGTCCTCTAGACATGACTTAGTAGCCTCCCTGTGTTTGTACAGGAATCACCTGGGAAACTTCAAAAATGCATCCAGGAGCTAGCAACACACTGTCTGGCTTAGAAGGGCTGAAGACCAGCCTCTAGCACTGGACCATTCATTCCTGTTAACAAATACCATATTGCCCTCAGACCAGCAAACAGCCTTTATTAGGCCTCACACTGCCTGTCTGTCACCCTGCCCCCTTAAAGGAGATACCAAATGGTACCAAATGATACCAAATGGTATCTCGGACAAAATAAGACTGGCAATAAAGTCCAAGTGGGGCACCCTAAGTGTGGACTGGGGTCCATGTGGGCAGTGATCCATGCTTCTCCCCTTCTTGTCCTGTGTGTATATGGTTAGTAGTATGGTGCCACCTTGTTGGACCCAGTTTGGGTAGAGTACCCTGGGGAATAGATTGTTCCCAATGACTGTATGCATTCATGCAATTGCTCAACACTGGATAGCCAGTGTGGTGCTGACATGCTGATTTGGAGTGACTCAAATCTCATATCCATAGCAGTCTTGCAAAAAGAAATGTCTACCTGTTACCCTACATGCTTCAGGACCAGCCTTGAGTGGGTATATATGTTGACAATATGTAATCCAGGTATTGAGACTATAGATAATTTAACAGAGATGTGTAGGTATCCCTCACCCACAGCTTTGTGTTGTAGCTTTCTAAAAATTTGTTTTTACAAAGTTTATTATAAAATTTTAAAACATCACACACAAAAATTAACCTGACCCAAATTCTATACACATCAATGAATATCTATACAGTATGGAATACCCTGGGTGTGCGCCCAGGATGGATCATAGTTCTTTTTTAAAAAATTTTATTTAATTTTTATGTTTATGAGTGTTTTGCCTACATGTATGTCAGGGTACCACTTGTGTGCCCAGTGCCCCCGGAGACCAGAAGAGGGTATGACATCCCTTGGAACTGGAGTTACAGATGGTTGCTGGGAATTGAATTTAGGTCCTCTGGAAGTACAGCTAGTGTTCTACCTCTGAGCCATCTCACCAGCCCCAGACTATGGTTCTTAGGGCAGAAAGAGACTGTCTGTGAACGGAGTGGACGGAGTGCCTCCATAGAGCCGGGCATGGCAGAGACGGGAGATTCAGCTGTTAGAGTAAGCTGGCACCTGTTTGAGAGGTGGGATGACCTTCCGGAAATACCTAGAGGTACTGAGGACCCCGAGCTGGCTACGAGTGGGTAAGAGACACTCACCGTTAAGTATTTAATGGGATTGCTGAGAATTATACTGTGTGTATTTTTCCTCAGAATGCCATTCAAGAACAGATGATTTCAGTAGCAAGGAAAAAAATTTTTTAAAACAATATACTTGGCCAAAAAAAAAAACCCCAAATTTGAAAACATGGTTCCTTGAACAGACTGTGAGTCCATTAGGCACTTTATTAGGGGGAAGCCACACACGTTCAGCAGGAGCCTTAGTTCCAGAACCATAAGAAAACAAATTCCTGTTGTTGAAGCCACACAGGTGACAGTATTTGGCTACATCAGCCTAAAAAATCTAACATATGAATCAGAGATGATTGCACATGATAATTTTAGCATTCGGGAAGCTAAGGAGTAAGAATCACAAGTTCAAGACCAGACTTAGCAGTGTGGTGAGATTGTCTCAAATAGCACACAAACAGGATTGTTCAGTTAAATTATGACAGAAAAAGAAATTTGTGTTGTTGTTGTTGTTGTTTGAGACAGGGTCTCACTATGTAGCCCTGGATGGCCTGGAACTCAGAGACACATCTGTCTCTGCCTCCTGAGTGCTGCGACTTAAGACATGCATTATCAAAAGAGTCTGTTGTTGAAACAGGAATTTCACTATGTTTCTCTGGCTGTCCTGGAATTAGATATGAAGACTAGGGCTGGCCTTGAACTCACAGAAATCTGCCTGCCTCTGCTTCCCAAGAGCTTGGATTAAAGGAGTGAGCTACTACGAAAAACTGGGTTTTGATTTAAAATGTGCTCAGTCATGATCAAGTTTGAAAGCAGATGAATTCCAGTGCCCTTTGTGGTTTGAGTATGCGATGCCTCCTATAGGCTTTTGCGTTCAAACACTTGGTCCCCAGCTGGGGATGACGCTTCAGAAGGTTGTGAAACCTTGCTGGAGGAAGTGAGTTCCTGCAGGTGGACCTTGAGGCGTGATGATTCAGACCTGCTGCCTGTCCTCTTTCTGTTTCTGGACGATGGACACAATGTGACTAACACTGCCAGGCTCCAGTAGATGTATCTTCCCCGCCATGATGGTCTCTGTCCCAAAGTTCAAGACAAAATGACCCCTTCCTCCCCTAAGCTGTTTGCTGTCAGGTGTCTGGTCACTGCGATGGGAAAGGTAACGAGTAGCGTACGTGATATATGGTGGGCGCTTGATGACTCCTTTTTTTTTTTAAAGTTTTTTTTTTTAAGTTTTTTTTTTTTTTTTTTAAAGATTTATTTATTATGTAAACAGTGTTCTGGCTGCATGTTTGCCTGCAGGCCAGAAGAGGGCGCCAGATCTCATTACAGATGGTTGTGAGCCACCATGTGGCTGCTAGGAATTGAACTCAGGACTTCTGGAAGAACAGTCAGTGCTCTTAACCTCTGAGCCATCTCTCCAGCCCCGGATGACTCCATTTTTAATGCCAAGGAGGAACGGGAAGGGCAAATGACAGATGGGGAAGAGAAAGACTGGAGGGAGGAAGAGCAAACGGTGCATTTGTAAGAAGTTTACAAGAAACCGAGAAAGGCAGAAGAGAGAAGGCATGGAATGGAGCCAACGCATTCACAAACCGGACTCCTCCATCAGGTCTGGCATACATCACCTTGTTTTGACTCACTCTGGTTTGTGCATCTTGATAAAGGAGTTTGCAATGGATTTTAATTTCCTGTTGGTTTGAGGAGATTCGAGTCTGATATTTGAAAATATTTCTAACCGACCCGGCTCTCTCCTGCCAATTGATTTCTGCTTGGGCAGGCGCTGATCTGATGGAACTCAGTCATTGCTTTTGAGTCCTGGAGTGAGGTAATCAAGACAACACTCATCTCAGTTGACCCATCAGGGCAAAAGATCTTCCAGAAACTTCCCTGGCTTTTAAAATAGACTGCCCTGTGAGCTTAGGAAATTGAGCCACACAGGAGAAAGAACACCAAAGACAAAAGAAGAAATTTCTTAATATTAATGATTTTGATAGGAACTTTTTATACTAGATTATAACGTCCCTTGAGCATCTGACTTCCTTTCCCCTCTCCCACACCTTCCTCCTCCTGTGAGTCCTCTTCGGCCCTCATTGGATGTCACTTGGATTTTTGTGCCATATATACATACATGAGTTTATGCATCCTCATGAAATGTAGTATCCACAAAGGGAGGAAACAGTTGATATCTGCTTCCCGAGGCTGTCTTAATTCTCCTACTATAATTATCTCCAGTTGCATTGTTTTCTGAAAACGGTGCAAGTTTATTCCTCTTTTACGGCTGAAAAGCAAATCCCATTGTGCATATACGCCATATTGCCCTCATTCTTCTCTTGTTCGATCCCTGAGTTGGTTCCATAATTCAGATGCTGTGACTAGAGCCGCAGCAAACACTGATGCAGTTGACCTCTGTGACATGTTGATCTAGAGTCTGTTGGGTAAGGGCCCACCAGTGGCATAGCTGGGTCATGTGGGAGTTTTCCTGTCGAGAGCCCCCACAGTGGCTTAGAGTAATTACATTCCCACCAACAGCCTGTAGGTTTCCTTTCGTTCACACTGTGGTCAGTATTTGTTGTTACTTGTTTCCTGAGTGACCGCCACTCTGACTGGAGTGAGGCGGGGTCTCAATACAGTTTCCATTTGCATGCCTCTGATGATTCGCAAGGCTGAATTTCTCCCATAGTTTATGGGCCATCTGCACTTCATCTTTGGAGAACTGTTCGTTCATTTGCCCACTTAGTGACTGGGGGCGGGTTGCTTGATCTCCTCCTTATTCAGTTTTCTAATGTTTTGTGTTTTCTAGACATCAATTCTGTCAGATGCATCATTAGCAAAGGTTTCCTTTAAAAAAGTGAAAATTCTTAACTAGAGAGGAGAAACTTCTTCAGGAAAATAAAAAACGCTCGAAGAAAGTATTCACCCAGGAAGAGCTTAAAAGCTGAGAAACAGAGCTGGGCGTGGTGGTGGTGGTGCAGACATTTGCTCCTGCACTCGGGAGGCAGAGGCAGGTAGATCTCTATGCATTGGAGGCCAGCCTGGTCTACATAGTGAGCTCCAGGCCAATGAAGGCTACATAGAGATAGCTTGTCTCAAAAAACAAACAAGCACCCCATGAAAGACTGGAACCATGAAAAATGTTCCTTCTGGCTGAAGTAAGACAAGCAGAATAAACAATGTAGGACTGAACTATATCCTAAAGTCTAAAATAGACATCCATAGATCAATACGGATATAAAATGTTCAAATAAATAAGGAAATTCAGT
Source organism: Onychomys torridus (assembly GCF_903995425.1). Taxonomy (NCBI): domain Eukaryota; kingdom Metazoa; phylum Chordata; class Mammalia; order Rodentia; family Cricetidae; genus Onychomys; species Onychomys torridus. The sequence goes on from NC_050456.1 coordinate 42,035,817, forward strand.
AAGAAGAGACAAACCTCCCTGAAGAATTCACACACACACACACACACACACACACACACACACACACACACATCACATATCACAAAGTGGAATTTGGAAAGGAAGGAGTAGGTGATGTTACAGCAGCAAATCCTGGCCATGGAACCCTGGTTGGTGTTGTCAATGGGATTCTATGACCATGTACCTTTGCTGTGGTGTGTCAAGGATTGCACTCCACCTCTGTGGCTTCTTTTTTCCCTGAACCTCTATTACAAGTGTAACCCTGAAAAAAAGTCAGACGAACCCACACTGAAGGACCGTCTACGACATATCTGAAAACCCACCAAGTCATCTAAAACAGGAAAAGTCCGAGAGACTGTCATAGACCCGGCAGGAGGCAGGAGGATGGATTGTAAGGTCAGATCCTGGACTGGACCACGGAACAGAAAAGGGGTGGTAGGAACCAACTAGTGAAAGGGAGTAAACAGTGGCACCAAGAACACAGGAACGCTACTGTTGACTCCTTAGTGTGACAAGTGAAAGTTGCTGAGAGGAATCTTGACTGAGGTGAGACAAGGGTTCTCTGCCCTCTGCACTACCTCGGTAACTTTTCTGTAAACCTAAACCAACAATGGAGTGGAACTAGCTAAAAGGAAAAATAGACAAAGATACATTGTGTCAAGAACCTTTAATATGTATCTCTTAATAAATATAGAGTACGCAGACAAAACAACCAGAGAAAGTATAGAAGATTCAAGGAATGCGATCCACAGACTTGGGCAAAATGTAACAGTTATATATTGTGAAAGGCATGACTAGACTATGTAAGTAACAGCTCTCTTCTATGTGAGAAACAAATGTGTGAAAGGTTGCAGCAGCCAGTTCCCCATGGAAAATGTAGAAACAGTAAATAAGGACACGAAAATGGCTCAGCATCACTCACCATCAAGGAAAGGCAAACTAGAAACAGCAAGCCAATCTCATACCAGGGAGGCACCCAGATTAAAAACACTTTAAGTCCCGAGTGTTGGTGAGGATGTGGAGCACCTGGAACTCTCCTGTGTCAAGGGTGGAAGAGAAGTGGTGTCATCCTCTGTAAAACAGCATGGCAGTTTTCCAAAATGAAATATAAACCTATCCTATGACCCCATAGTTCAGTTCTGAGATGTTTATGGAAAAGAAATAAAAACACGTGTCTGCACAGAAGAAGTGTGTGCACGACTGTTTATAACAATATTATTTACAGTAGCTGAAAGCTGAAAACCATTCAAGTATCTATCAACTGGTGAGTAGAGAAGTAAACTAGATTCCCTCACAATGTGGTACTTCTCCGTATCAAAAAGAAACCGACCACAGATACGGGCAACAATCTAGTAAATTCTTACAAGCGCTGTGCTAAGAGAAAAAGAAGCCAGATGTGGCTGATGGCATGAAGTACGATTCCACTTGTATGAAATTCTAGAAAAAGTGAAGCCATAGTAACAGAAACCAGATTAGTCATTTCTCGCTCCAGGCTGGAGATGGTGACGTGAGAGGCTGACTACACTGTGTGGTGTGGGGATGCTGCTTGGGAAGACAGAGATGCTCAGTGTCTGGATTGTGGTGATGACTGAGTGACTGTGCATGTGATTACATACACAAACACACATTAAAAAAAAAAAAAAAACAAGGATCTGGGGCTGGAGAGATGACTCAGCAATTATGAGCAGTACTGCTCTTTCAGAGAGGACCTGGGTTTGGGTGTCGGCACCCAGGTTGGATGGCTCACACGCAGCTATAACCCAAGCTCCAGATGATACAACACCCTCTTTTGGCCTCTGCAGGCACCTGCACTCAGATGTGTGTGCGCGCGCGCGCGCGGGCGCGAACACACACACACACACACACACACACACACACACACACTCACACACTTAAAAATAATTTAAGAATAAACCTTAAAAATCAAGTGGAATTCATTGCATATTAACTATAACTTGTGATACTTTGAATGAAAATGGTACCCTTGGGTTCATATGTTTGAATGCTTGGTCCCCCATTGGTAGAACTGTTTTGGGAAGAATTAGGAGGTGTAGCCTTATTGGAAGCAAGTCTCTCTCTCCTCTCTCTCTCTCTCTCTCTCTCTCTCTCTCTCTCTCTCTCTCTCTCCCTTCCTCCCTCCCTCCCTCCCTCCTTTCCTCCCTCCCTCCCCCCTGCTCTCTTCCATATGCTTGTAAGTCAGATGTAAGTTCTCACTATGGTTCCAGCACCGCACCCACTTACCTGTTGCTATGCTCCTGCCGTGATGGTCATGGACTCACCTTCTGAGACTGTAAGCAAGCCCCCTACTAAAATGCTTTCTTTTATGAGTTGCCTTGGTCATGGTGTCTCTTCACAGCAATACAAAAGTAAGATATAACTCAATAAAACTTATTTCAATAGAAGGGTGTTGGTATTTGGGGCTTCATTAAGTTTCTTGACAAACTCTTCGGATCCAAGGGAGGTAAAGACCAGCAGCAATGAATGAAAACAGTCTACTCTCTGATATTGATTGTAATGAATGGTTCATTGTTGGTGTTTGAAGGATTTCTCTTGATAATCTGAACACCACACCCTTATTGTGTTTTCATTCATTCCAGCCTTGGGCTGATCTTCCTATATAATTTCTTGTTATGTCTTGAGTTTTAAGATTTTGTTCTTGGATCTCTTGCTGTGACAAAGAGATGAATAAATAAAAACTTTATCGTTAACTAAAGTGATTTTTTAAAAACCTACCTTCCTTTGTACTTGGACGGCCATTGTGTTCCATGTCATCCTAATGCTTCAATGAGTGTTGTGGTTACTTCCCTGTGGCTGTGACGAAACACTATGACCAAAAGCAATGTGAGGAAGAGAGTATATTTTGGCCTATGATTCTGGAGGGTGGGGAAATTATCCATCAGGGCTGGGGAGGCAGAAGAGCAAGCATCAGGCGTGGCATCAGGAACAGAGAGCTGAGAACTCACATCTTCAGCCTCAAGCACAAAGCAGAGAATGAACTGGAAGAGTGAGGTTTACATGCTCAAAGACTACTCCAGGGACATGCTTTCTCTGTTAAGGCTGCACCTCCTCAGCCTCCCCAAACACCCCACCAACTGGGGGCGAAGTGTTCAAATGCCCGAAACCTATGGGGGACATTTTCTCATGCAAATCACCCCAGTGAACGAGAACAAGAACCAGATGAATAAAGCTAATGAGCTATCATGGAAAACCTCTTTGGCTTTTATGGGCTTTCGTCTTCAAGATAACAAGACAGTTCATATGATCACCACAGCTTGTGGAAAATGAATTACTGCTGTTGTAGTCTATATGGCCCCAGCAGATGCCCACAAGAAAGGACTAGGCTTCAAGAGACCCGAGACCCGAGCTCTGTCCAAGTGATAAAGCCGGGCCTTGGGGGGGGGGGAGAGAATCCCATGAAAAATCAAGATCAGAACCGGAACGCAAAAGAAATGTGTGCTCTCCTAGTCTCTTGTCCATTTGATGTGAGCAAGGCTTTGCAAATCAAAATACATTTTAAAATCTGCTTTTAGCACAACTCTATGACTTCGAGTGTGTGTTGGAATAAGTGTGATAAGGGCATTTGACAAGGCTAGAATCTACCCAGTGTCTTTGTTAGGGGCAAATCACACCAAAGGAGAAGTTCTAGGTGTTTAACAGGGTTTCTCTGTGTATCCTTGTCTGTCCTGGAACCCTCTTTGGAGATCAGGCTGGCCTCGAATTCATAGAGATTTGCCTGCCTTTTCCTCCAGAGTGCTGGGACTAAAGGCATGTGCTGCCACCACCACCCGGCTTTATCCTGGATTTTTATTCCCAGCCATAATGGACAATATCCCTCTATTATTTAAAATGAAATAAGATGTAAATATTGTTTTGATTAGTTGAATGCAAATGAATCAGAAATATGTGGATACAACTTTCCTCAAATTTACCCCAAAGTTTAATAGTTAGGTTGTGTTAACTAACTTGAACTCATTTCAAACATTCAGAAAACAGAAACAGACCACCTTCTAAATGGAGTTGATTTTGTTTAGAATTTCCATCAGAAACAAAACACTTGTGTTTGCCCCCCACCCCAGAATCTGCATTCGGTATTTATGCCTTAGTTGTCCCCTGACAGGAAAGCTGTCACAGCTTTTTCTCCTAGAAATGTCATGTTTCCAGAGAGATCCTGTTGACGCTTGAGTGTAGCCCAAGTCTACAGGGAAGCCCCCAAGCCTTTTTGACAACAGTCTTATCCACTGTCCTCTACATGACACCCTTTCTTCAAGAAATTGATCCAGTTATTTGTCCTTTAATTATCTGTTTGCTTGCTTTTATGTATGTTTTTCTTTTCTTTCTCTCTTGTATTTATTTATTTATTATACTTTGCTATGTTGTCTTGGCTGACCGTGTTCTCCCTATATAGAACAGGTTACTTAAACTGGTGATCATCTTCTTGACTCAGTTTCCCCGAGTTCTAGGATTACAGGTGTGCACCACCACACACCCCCCGCTTCCATCTTTTGGGGATGTGCTTGTGTGTGGAGACCAGAGGATAGCATTGGCTGTTGTGCATCAAGCATTATGCAACTTTTAATTTTTTTTTAATGGATGCTTCTATGGCCTGGGCCTTACCACGTAGGCTAGACTGCCTGGTGAGCAAGCTCCAGGGAGCCTGTTTTCCTTTTGGCACTGGAATCACAACATGCTGCTGTGGTCTTTGGAGATGGACCACACTTATGCTTGCAAGGCAATGTTTCTTCACCCACTGAGCTGTCTCACTGACCCTCAATTCCTGAATGCAACAAATATCCAGTTCCACTTACTCCCCTCCACTTCGGAGTCCTAGCTTCAATTCTGTTCTTCCCCTCATCCCATCTCAGTTGTCCAGTCCTTTTCCCCGGGAGTCACCTCAGTAGAATGTCTTTACTCCAATGCTGGCTCTTCCTTTATCCAACTTCTTTTCAGGGAAAGGTCGCTCGGATTCTGGACTTCTGGCCCAGAAGCTTCCATGCGTTTAGAGCAGGACTGAACTAACCCCAGGCCAAGGACTAGGAACAGGAATTTCCTACTAGTCAGTAACCAACAGCTACAGACATCTCCAGAGACAGTTGTCCAACAGAACTAGGGAAAATTCTGGATGGGTCTCTAGGGCCAGCGGTACATCAATTCCTGCTGAGATGTGGGCAAATCTGAAAACTCCTCCATCTGTTTAGCCAGAGGCAGATGCGGACTGAGGAGGGCAACTTGTAACCATGGTAATGGCTCCAAATTGATTAACCAAGGAGCCAAGACGTTGTTATATTCTGTTCTGCGGGTTCTCTTTGTAATTTTGACAATCTGGACCTTGAAGAGAGGAAAAAATGACTTAGAACATTTCACACAAACAAATACACTTTTTTTTTTTTTTTTTTTTGTGGTCACCATACTGGTGCGTGCTGGTTAAGTGTTTAATTAATGGCGGAGGGAGAGTGGCTTCTTTTGCTGTCTAACTGCTTCCACCAGCCTGGACTCACTACAACACAGCTGGAGAGAAATACACAGAATCAGTGCTGGGGGGCTGGTCGGAGCAGAGTGGAGCATACCACTGCCATGGGTTAGACATCCTGCAGGAGGGACCAGGGAGCCCAGCAACAGACAGGTCTCTGCATGTCTGTTCTCTGCCTGTGCCTTCTTTAATACCCAAACATGCACACAAGTCTCAGAAGTGAATCCAGAACTTACAAAATTTATCAGAACCCCAAACTGATGCCCAAATAGCCAGAAAGGGGTGAGGACTCTATCTAGCTATAAAATAACTATAACCACAATAAATAGTTTTGAGTGCTCATTCCCATGTTATCCTCACACAGTCACCTATGGATTGAAACCATCAATTACAGATACCAGCAGTGGTTGTTGCCGGTAACCCCAACATCTGGGGGGGGTCACTTATATCTAGGAGTTCAATATCAGCTTGGGCTACTTAGTGAGACATTGTCTTAAAAAAAATGGAGAGGGGTTTGGAGTTGAAGTTCAGTGGCAGAGTGCTTGCCTAAGGAAGTGGGTATGCTGGGAAGAGCAGTTATACAGAAATATCTAAATAAACATGCACTGCTTTTAAGCAAGGCCAGACCTTCCTGAGGAAGGTCCAGGGATGATCCTGATGGTCCTGCTCAGAAAGTGGGTGGAGCCCTGTGTTTAAGATGCAGATTTGTTTATAGCCTTCCTGGATTGGAGTCTTCTCTCTATCATCATCTGGTCACCTGACCTTCACAAATGGCTTTCTGTCCTCTGTTCCTGCTGCCATGCCTTTGCTCCACCATTGGGGACTCTGACCCTCTGAAGGTAAGCCCAGCTAAAAAAAAATTAAATGTTTTCTTTCATAAGTTACCTTGATCGTGGTGTTTTATCACAGCAATAGAAAATACACTGATACCTTCCTTGACAATTGCTCTTAAACCACATAGAGCTCTGCGGAAATTAAGGGGCTAAAGAAAGTCTTCCATGACAGTGGTTTCATGTTCCCTCTCATTGGAGGCAGCTTTCTCCCAATTTTTAGATGTGTGTACACAACCTGAAGTAACTATAGAAATCAGCAAAGTAAAACAGGGCCATTGTCAGGATAGGGGCTTGGGGAGTGATGGAGAGGGAAGCAGAGGCTATAAGTGATCTGGTAGGGAAATGGGAAAGGGAGCATCTAGGGAGAAGAAAGAGGTACACTCAGAAGAGGTAGGGAGGCCGTAAAATAGCAATGAGGATACCTGAAGAAGCCACAGAGAATCATGCCATTATCTATTTACTTGAAAGAAAACCTGTAATACATGTAATTCTGTGTATCGATACATAGTTTGAATGAACTTTTTAAAATCTGGACTAACAATGCTCTCCCTGAGAGTCAAAGACCACTTACCAAAAACTGCAATACCAACTGGGCGGTGGTGGCGCACGCCTTTAATGGCAGGTGGATCTCTGTGAGTTTGAGGCCAGCCTGGGCTACAGAGTGAGTTCCAAGAAAGGCGCAAAGCTATACAGAGAAACCCTGTCTCGAAAAACAAAACAAAACAAAAAAACAAAAACAAAAAAGCCAAAAAAAAAAAAAAAAAAAAAAAAAAAACCCAAAAAACCAAAAAACCCAAAACACCACAATACCAGACATGAGAAGCCCTCCTTTGAGTTTTGGGCCCTGGGCTGTTCAAAACATACCGCCTATTGTTATTGCTCTTCCAAAGGTGGAAGATAAGTTCCTCCTGCTGAAGATACCATGCATTTCAGAAACAGGGCTCAGAGTGCCCCCGCAAGCTGGAACTGACCTGAATACTCCCTCCTTGACAATTAGCTTTGATAATACAAGAAGGCACCATGCCAGCTTCCAAAGGCAGGGAGCAACCAACAGTCCCACCCAGCTAGGATGCCTATGAACCACATCAATGACCAGCATAGCACGATAATCCTAACGGTGCAGTAGTGGTACACACACCTCGGTGGTAACCCACAGCACTCTAACGGGACTTAAGACCCCCTCAACAGGAGGGGAAACATGCCTGGTACTAGAAACCTAGTTAACTATTCAGTGCTAGTGAAGTCACATTACTGGAAGAGAGAATCAACAGCCACTAACTTACTAAACCAGCACAATCTCTAACAACAATCTATAAACATTTGCTCTTAGACCCACAAATTAAGTGTAGTCCTCAGTTCTTATCAAGAAAACTTCTCTTTGCAACAGGTGGAGACGACTGCAGAAAAAACCCATAACTAGTTAAAATGTAGAGCTGTGGAGCCCAGTCCCAGTGGATATAGCCACAAAACACTCCCTCGCCTAAGGCTCAGGGGAGGCTGTGAAAGAGGTGATAGAAAGACCGTGAGAGCCAGAGGCCCAGAGAGTTGGCTGTGACCTTGTGTCTCCTAGTGATATCATAAGCTATACCCATAAATTCTCACCATGACCACCTAAACATCTAAAAACCACAAGGTTCACCCCTAAACAAAGAGCCAAGGCAACCCAGGAAAGCCGGGAGTGGGAGAGGGGGTCCTCCCTACAGAGGAGCACACCAATTGGTGGTCCGATACCCAACAGTCCACCCTGGAAACACACAAGTAATGTTATATGGACTGAACAGATTGTATTTTAGATTATATATGTATATACAAATATATATATATATATATATATTTGTATATGCAACAATAAGTGGGGAAAAAAGAAGCCAAGAATTTGAAGAAGAATTGGAAGTAATATACACAAAAAGGAAAGAAGAAATAAAAAAAAAAGTCTTTCAGACTTCAGGAGGATTCTACTGACTGCCTCTTGGTTTAAAAGTCAGTCTCTCTCTCTCTCTCTCTCTTTCTCTCTCTCTCTCTCTCTCTCTCTCTCTCTCTCATTGGAGCAATATAATTTACACCTTTCATTGTGAGGTTGTCTCAAATGAGCCACACAGTGGTGTTCTGCTGTAGACAAAGCTCCTCAAGTTTAGAAACAGGAAGGACTAAAATCTCCCCCCTTTAAAGTAAAATAAAGCTTACCCAGTGGGGGATTTCCTTAACTCTGCAAACCCTGATGTGTGTTAGGTAGCCAGGAAGGAATAATAAAATTCCCCCAGGAAGAGGTTTCCTAAACGGTGGTGGTTAAAATGCGGTTTTCTAGGTAGCCATGGCTCTGATTTCCTGCCCACTCTTCTCACCCCCTGCCGACTGGTCCTGGTAGCTCCTGCTGAGACAGCTTTGCAGTCCTGCAGGAAGTGGAGCCTTCCCGAGCAGACCAGAGGCAGCTCTGGGGCCGCCGGACCCACAACCAGACTCTTCCTGAGCGTGCGCATGCCACAGATCTATCTGTGTGAGCGTTCTAGGCTGCTCCTTTAATCACCCAGGGAGGGCCCAGCTTGGAGGAAGTCTGGAGAATCAGCCAGCACCGTGTGATGATGGGAAAAGGGGGAAATTGGCATGCAATGGGGAACAATCAGGACTCTAGCAGGTAGCCTTAAGCAAGGACGGGTGTACACAGTCAAGACAAAGGACAGAAGGCAGTTCAGGGGTGCTTCCTTCAGTCATTTCAGCTGCAGAGTCATTAAGAAATTTGACTCAGGTGGCGGCGGTGGCGCACACCTTTAATCCCAGCACTTGGGAGGCAGAGGCAGGCGGATCTCTGTGAGTTCGAGGCCAGCCTGGGCTACCAAGTGTAGCAAAGCTACACAGAGAAACCCTGTCTCGAAAAACCAAAAAAAAAAAAAAAAAAAAAAGAAAGAAAGAAAGAAAGAAAGAAAGAAAGAAAGAAAGAAAAGAAATTTGACTTAGCCTCAAGCAAGGAAGGGGAGTCTGGAGGGTTCTGGTTCAGGGTGTATTTTAATGTACGGATCCTCACCTGTAGTATGTGGTAGCCGAACAATGGCTGAGGCCGACACACAGGGATTAAGCGAGCCAGGTACTTTCATATGGTGTGGTAGTTTTACATCTTACATTACAGTGCATTGGTTCTGCTGTCATAGAATGTATACATTCCTAAGATTCACTCGGCTGTGCAGAACTGCACAGTAAAACCACAGGGCTTACAGAGAAGTGGGGCATGGGTACAGTACCAGAGGGCTTCGTCAGAGGAACGAAAACAAAACCGGGAATCCAGTAAAACAGCTAATACGGTGCTGAGCATGTTAAATCGTTTATGAACACACAGTGGCTGCAATCAATACAGCATTTTATTGTGAACGAAGACCCGGAATTTGTTTGTGAAGTGGGTACCCAGAGGGTGGCAGGGTGTGAGTTATGTCAATGAAGAGGTAGGAGAAAAGCTTCAACATTCTCAGCTCCCTTCTCTGGCCTTGGGATGCAGGCTTTTTTTTTTTTTTTTTTTTTGGATACATACATTTGTAATGGATACCTTTTTCATCAAAGTTGAACATGTGATCTTGAGCTAACTCTTGTATCCCTGCTTGAAATTTGTACATGTCTTTCTGATTTGCACCCAGAGCTCCACCCAAGGGCTGAAGCCACTGGAAAATGGAGTGGCGTTTGAAACCACCAAAGCTGCCAGGTCTGTGGAATTTGGCAAGATCTATGACTTCCTGGTAAACAACCTTCCCATTTTCACTGTGTGGCTTTCAGTCTCCTCCGCAATGCCCATTCCATCTCTTCTGTTCCTCCCCTTTGAGACAGGATCTCAAGATGAGATAGTGTAGCGCAGGCTGGCCTCGAACTCAGCATACCTCCTGCTGCTTTCTCCTGAGTGCTGGGATTACAGGTGTGAGCCACCAAGCGTGGGTCTGGATTCCTACTCAGGCCTATTCTTACTGGCTTACTAGCACCTGGAGTTATTCTACCCATAGATCTTTCTTTTATTCCCATGATGCCATTGTTGGGGTGTGCTCTTCTAAATTCATGTATTGGATGTAGTAGCAATGGAGCTGTGGCTGTCCTGGAACTCACTCTGTAGACCAGGCTGGTCTCAAACTCAGAAGTGCTGGTCCTGAACTCAGGTTTTCTAAACAAGTGTGATAACTGACTGTAGATGGTATCTCCAACTCATCTAGTTTCCCTTTGTTCAGGATAATCCCAGGTGGGGTCTGGGAAAACTAACAGTCCTGTGATTCAGAAGAGAAAAATGGAAGCCTATGAGCCTCCCACTGCCTGTCAGGAGCCTGGAACGCCCAGGTAGCAGTCTTCAAGTCCTGACCATGTTCAAGTTCCTGGTCATCCAACTTCCTAAAACTAGTTCTACCATTCTTTAGAAGTTGGTGAGCCAGAAAGATTTCTCCCTTCATCTAAATAGTCCGTAAGGGTTTTTGAGTAATACCAGGTTTCAGGAAATGCAGGGTTGACTGAGCGGAGTTTAAATTCTTCCGTCCATTTTTGATACTTACCTTCTGTTTTTTCTTTTGAGGCTAGTCTGAATCTCCCTACCTAGACCAGACCAGCCTAGACCTCATAGAGATCTGCTTACCTGTTTCGTGAGTGCTCAGATTAGAACAGTGTGCCACCATGCCTGGCCTACATTTTTAATATTTATCTTTTTATTGATACTTAAAAGACTTTAAAAAAAAAATGTACCTTGCTGGGTGGCACCTGCCTATCTAGCATCTGGGAGGTTGAAGCAAGAGAGTGACAACTTCCCGACCAGCCTGGGCTACAAAGTGTTTCCTTGTTGCAAAAACCAAAAACCCACCCACACCATGATGGTATACCATTAAGGCTTCGGTACAGGTATAGTCATGTTTTGTTTACAAATTAAAGGCCTTCAGGCAGGCATAGACAAGATAAAGGAAAATGTTCCTTTATCCTTGTCCCCAGGGTGCTGGCTAGGAAGTCTGGGCAGGAGGAATCTTTATGACGGGACAGGATTAGTTTGCTCCCTTTTTAGGTCCCGCCCATTTTAAAGACAGCATCCCACATTGCCCTTATCACTGGTGATAAGAACATGGCTGTTACCATCGGGAGAGCAGACACCCTGGGTAGAGAAGAGCCCCCTCTTTAATCTGGTCCTGTGATTTTCTGACAAGCCTCGTGGAACCCCAGCTGGACAACAGGAGTGCCGCTGATCATGCTCCCTGTGCCTTGATGGCGGCTCTATCCTGAGTGTCCCAGCCTCGGAGAAGCCCAGAAGGCGTCATTCATCACTCCCCTGGGATCCGTTGAGGGCCCGCCCGTGCCAGGTTCGGCTTCTCTCAGTCAGGGTTGCTGGAAGTTTAGTTGACCCAGTCATTTTCCTACTTACCGGAAACCTGAAAAACTTGTCAATGACCTTCCCATGACCTGGATGGCAATTTCTCAACCTGTCGCTGCCTGTCATACGTGAGCGCAGGATTGCTTCTCTTCCCTGGGTGTCTGTGCCCTCTTTGTGCTTGCTTGCCTGAACCTGAGGTTTCCTTGTTCTGCCCTCTCCTCCTCCTCCTTCCTTCGCTCTTCCTTTTTTGTTTTGTTTTGTTTTGTTTTGTGGAACGTGCAGGCACTGGGACCTGTTCTACAAATACTAGAGGAAAAGAGAAAGAACAAACTAAGCAGAGCAGTGTGAATGCTGCAGGGTTTGGTTTGGTTTGGTTTTGAATTTCCTGAGTGAGGCTTTTGAAGGGCACAGTATGGCTCCTTCCTAACCTGTATTTTTTCACGTCCTGTCTCCAGGTGCAGGGCAAGTTCGAGGCCCCTTGGCTGGGAGCCCGCGGTGAAACCCGGCTGCGGCTGATGTCTCTGCATCCTCCATGGGCAGTGGCAGCGGCTGGAGGGGAGGGGCAGCGGCGGGGCCGGGCCTGCAGGGGTGCAGAAGTTCTTTGCCACAGATATGGAAACTTGCTGGGAAGGAAGCGAACCTTCACCCAAGGCCGCCAAGTACAGCAACCACGAAGCAGGAAAAGTGGGCGGGACCGGGAAGAGGGGGTGAAGGGGGTCTCGGGGTATTGGGGTTTGAAACCTTCTGTCTTGACCGAAGCCAGGACTCTCAGCTCAGGGTCCGTGACGCAAGGCTGAGAAATGTTCCGGTGGCCTTGGATGACATTTCAGTCCATTTCTCTGAGTCACACTTCTGGGAGGGATCTTTCTTTTCTCACCAGAGGCAAGCTGAGGGGAAACGGCATGGACAGTGGTTTGGAAACATGGAGGGAATGGGCTCGTTTGTGTTAATAGCAGGAAAGCAGCAGACATGCAAGAATGTAAAGAAAAACAAGAGGAAAGAAGGGGTGTTCCGGAGGTAGGAATGCTCTGGAAGTAGGGCGGGGAGAAGCGGCCACTCTGGTAACCAACGGATGGATGGACAACCCAGACAGACTTTGGGCTTCTGCCTCTTACCGTGACGACGCAGCAAGAGTCGGAGCCATTGTGCTTGAATTTGCATCACAGATACTCATGGAGCACCTTCCGCGGTCCAGATTCTGTCCCGGGTACCGGGGACACAGTGGAGAGTGTTTGCACAAAGTCCTGCCCTGTTGGGTTTGTTTCAGTGGAGGAGAAACACGGCAAACAGAGGACCACCGATCAAATGGTGTCTGTGATTCAAGCTCTTGATTTTTTAACAGAGATCTGGATAGAATGCTCAGGGCCCACATGACGCAAATGCTCACCCGCTGCTGGACAAGTGGGGGTGTAGGAAGAGTCCTCGCCCAATCGTGGCCCTGGGCTTCAGTAGTTCAGGGCCAACCCTGGGGTCCTAACTTGGAGCTGCTCAGCCACATATAACGATGGTGCCTCCTCTCTCTAAAAGGGTGGGCAGGATGTGGAGCTGGGGGTGGGGGGCTTTTAGTGTTCCTGATCTCTCCCCTCCCATACATATTTTTGGTATTCTAAACTTCACCTAGATTAAAAAGTCCTCAAAACTGGAGAAACGGCCTAGTAGTTTAAAAGACTGCTTTCCCCAGAGGACCCAGGTTCAATTGCCAGCGTTTACATGGCAGCTCACAACTGTCTGAAACTCCAGTTCAGGAGATCTGATGCCCTCTTCTGGCCTCCACGGGCACCACAGCTGGCAGATGAGGGCAAAACATCCACACTCTTAAAAATAAATAAATGAAATAAAAAAAGAAGTCCTCATCTTGTAAATTCTAGACTCCAAGAGCATGTCTAAAGACAGGAAAAGCCACATCCTAGATCCAATAGGATTTCAAGTTCCCAGCAGAGAAACAGACAGAGAACACTGTCCACGGACTAGCTTCGTTTCTGCTTGGCTTGGATTAATGAGTCTGAGCTATTCTTACAAGAGCCCCATTGGCAGCCAAAACAGCGGTGACTTGGGAAGCAGAGGAGGGCCATGCTGAGGAGCAGCAAGAGCCGAGAACCCGGAAGCCGAGCTCTGGAGTTCCCGCTGGGCTTGCAGTGAACGAGCTCTGCTGGCGGACTGCACAACAAGCAGGGAGATGAAAACCAGAACGCTTGGAGCCCTGGGGGAAGGTCTCTCCCAAGCATGGAACAAACATGGCTAGGAACAGGGACTCTGCGAGAAGCCTGGGTAACCTGTACCATAGATATGAGCTACAGCATGCAGCTAGGATGCCAGCATCCCACGGGACTTTGGAGCTGCACCAGAATGTGGGGCTGAGATGCCTCCCAAGTGCTGGAGGGGTACTGCCACAGGCAGGCAGTGTTACCTCATGACCGCCATGTGCTCTCTGCGCATGGGCCAGCCCACTGACACCCCCCCCCCCAACACCCCCCCCCCCCCCCCCCCCCCAGCCATCTGTCTGCTCTTTTAACCTCACCTTCTGGGTCCTCAGGGGCCCCATTCCCCTAAATGACCTCCAAGTGACTTCCACTCGCCAGACCACTGGGGGACAGGCAGTCTCAGAGCAAAAGAAAAAAAACAAAAAAAACAAAAACAAAAACAACAACAACCAAAAAAAAACAGCAGTAAGGAGGGAGAGGAGAGACAGGAGGGGAAGAATGAGAAAAGAAACAGATGGGGAGGGACCAGGAAAGGCTGAGCAAGGCTGGAGCACATGGAGGCAGACTGGTAGGAGAGTGAGGGATGCCCCCGGCCAGAAAGAGTCAGAACCATCTAGAGCAGAGGTTCTCAACCTTCCTAATGCTGTGACCTTCAATACAGTGCCCCATGTTGCGGTGACACCCCCCCCACACACACACAGAAAACTATTTTGTTGCTACCCCATAACTGTAATTTTGCTACTGTTACTAACTGTAATGTAAATATCCGATATGCAGGATATCTGAGATGAGACCCACAGAGGGGTCGTGACCCACAGGTTGAGAACTGCTGGTCTAACACCTCTTTTACAGGCCAAGAGACCAGGAAGGCACCGCTCCCCCAGTCCTCTCCAGCTCCTGGCATCTCCTTTCTTCATCTTGTCATTCATCTAACTTGGTTTTCCAAGTGCTGTGGACACGCTCCTTGTCCCTGTCTGTCCCCCCAGTGGTGGGGCAGTGGCTCAGCTCAGCTCCTGTCTTACACAGGACATCTGGGAAGATCTCAGTTACTCTTCCAAAAGCGTCTCTCTACACTACACCCCAGACCCCTATAGCACCAACCAGGACAGTGGTCCGGTCAGAGCTTTGGTGGCGACTATGCAAAGGTTTTTTTTTTTTTTTTTTTTTTTCTTGGTAGAATTCCAAATACACTTGCATGTATGTACATGTTTTTGAAGGGAAAGGAGAGTATTGTATCTACAATTCCAACAAAGGGGTTTTGGATTTCATACATCAGGGGCTAGGAAGGGTACAGGTAAGCGGTCTTACCCAAAGACAAGAATCAAGGCACACCTAGTAGTATCTGTGATTAATTATTTATAATTGAACCTGTCATATGCAGTGTGGCCTATTCTTCCTTATCTGGACACGAAATAAACTGTTTTTACTACTTATTTGTTTGTTTGTTTATTTATTTATTTGCTTAAAACTGGAAGTAGAGCATGCAATGTGTTTATGGTCCAGGCCAGTCACAAAGTCAGTCTGTGGCCTTCAGGATGAGCAGTTGAGAGAGGCCCTGGCAGGTGTGATAATGTCTCACTAGGGATCACCTGAATTGTATTAACAAGTTGCAGTTATTTACCATTCAAATGAGTCGGTTTATTTCTGACACACTAAGAATCAGAAGCTTAAAAAAAGAGAAAGAATCAGAGGGCTAATGCAGAAATTATAATCCCATCCTGAAATCAATCCGTGGAAAAGTATGCATGATATCCATGGAACAAAATTATCTCCAGGATGTTCCTGAGAGTGCTAGAATGCTTGGGCTGACAGATGACACTGACTAACTTGGATCTTCACAGGCTCAAGCCGACCCTTCATCTCTCCTCCAAGTTCTCAGTGGCTTTTCAAGATGCCATAGAAACCAGACCATGGAGGAAAGCGACCCAGGGTTCAGCCAATTCTCCCATTCTTCTTCTTCTCTCTGTGGTAGCCAATCCCTTTGAAACATTTCCAAGGAGCTCCTTGGGAGGCAGATGTGCTATAGTGTGATTTGGACCCTTGATCTTGATGACACTGAATGGCTCCAGTCTGTGTGTTTGCCATGGAACAAACGGAGCTTGGCGGGGCTGTTTGTACATGTGCGTGCGTCTGCAAGTCAATGGTCGCTTCCTTCCCTACCAACCACTGGAGGCAACAACCCTGAACAACCAGCCTCCCAGGCATTATTATGCTTGACTGTGACCACTTGGTTCTGTCAAAGGAAGGCTCCCAGCTTTCCCTGATGGAAGTACATAGCCCTGGGGGGAAAAATAAAAGGAAATTGGGCAACAGTTTTGTATGCTTTCAGCTCTATCATGGATGGTTTTCAGCAGGAAACAAAAGAACAGACTCAAAAGAATCTGGTTTCCCGTTCATGTAGGGTGATGCCAGGTGCATGGGGCATTATTATTTTATACCCATAAGGCAGTCATTGTCAATCACAGCGTTAAGTCATAACAACTACGAGGATTGTGGTTTCAGGCTTTTGCCTTTGGCATGACACCACACACCTTCACTTTCTTTATTGCCTTTTCCAAAACCTCGGGAGCTTTCTTTTCTTTTTAGATTTCTTCTCTCCCCAAAGAACTGTGTCTCATTGTTTTGCTTCACGCAACCTTTCAACCTAAGCCAGGCAACTCCCAACTCTCCTCAGCCCTTTCCTAAGCAGAAATCATACATACCTAATTACTATTGCATCACATAGGGTTAAAATAAACCCACTGTGTATTGGCCCTTCAACAATCCTGCTTTTCCTCTGAAAAGGGCTCATTCCTTAAGACTGGCTTAGAGGGAGGAAAGCCTCTCACATCATATTTTTCCTTGCTTTCCAGGCTGATCTGGAAGGTGATGATAGGTCATAAGCCATAGCCTCTGCAAGGATGTTACAACCCGAGAGCAGGCGGAAAGTGCATATGTGCTTGGAATGTAACAAAAGGGAAAGTTACCAGTATGCTCTGGACGGGACCCTGAGGTTTTAACTCTTTATCCAAACCGAGAGCACTGTTAGCCACTCAGATGTTTTCTGCTGGAATGTATTAAAATGGAGGGTTAAGCAGTCATCTGATCATACCCTCCCCTCCCAGCCAGTTGGTTTAGTGGTTTAGAGCTGCAGGGCTAGGCCCAGCTGACTCAATTTCTAACAGTCTCCTGGTTTTCTCTATAGCTCCAGGGAAATCCATGGCATGTTCCTAGCTCACGCTGCTATTTTGCAAAAGAGAAAACCCTTGCCTTTCAGGGATGTCACCAAGAATGTCAGCATCTGTGAAGTCCTGGGATTTTCCTCCTTGCTCTGTTTTAGGGAACCTTAGCAAGCAGTCCTAGGTATGTACTACCTGAGTGTGGTAAGTGCTAAGTATTATGATGGATGTGCCTGTGGATCTCTGCTCTGAATGGGCTTGGGAGTGTTGACAAGGCAGTGTGGGTTCCTAGTAATGAGAAGGTAGAACCATGGGCAGAGTTGCTTTGCCTGTGTGTGTGTGTGTGTGTGTGTGTGTGTGTGTGTGTGTGTGTGTGAATTCTGGGTGATAAAAATTGTGCAGTCCTTATCATTCCCATTTCCCAGATGAAGAAATAGAGGCTCCAGCACATTGTTAGAATGATCAAAGCCATGACTGGACCCAGGCTGTGAAGGCCTTTCTAAGATCCCTCTGTTACGTGTGGCCTCGAGCCTTCTCTGTACCTGAGTGAACTGTGCGCTAACTTGTAGAAACAAATCGTAACTTGCTGTCATAACAGGGGGAAGCTTGTCAGTCACAATCCACCGTCTCACTTGGCATGGAGCATTCTGAACTGTTTTTGGCCAGATGGCTACCCCAGTTCCACAGTCACCAGCTGAAATCTACAAAACTAGATTTATTGTGATTCAGCCTTTAACCTCTCTCTGAGCTCTTCCTTTGGGCTCAGCCTGTCCTCGGTGGCCCAAGGTCCTCCAGTCCCTGTCTTTTCGAAGAAAGCCAGAATTCCCTGCCTTCCTCACACACCACAGTCTGCCCACTCCTGGGCCTGTGCTGCCTCCTGTGGCTTCCTAGGAGGGTGACTATTTGCTTTCAGATGGTTGGACTGGTTGGGATCGATTTTCCTTCCCTACCAGCTCATCCTTGCCATCATTCCTTTTCTGTAGAAGGCTTTCTTGAACTGTAAACTTAGTCCCCAGATGAGCCATCAACTTGAAGGCTACATTGGTTTGTTCCTTGAAAGCAGGAGCAGAGGCAGGTTGAAAAGATGGGGGATGGTGGCACTGTGGAGGACAGGTGCTCCTGTGGGGTGGGGTCTTAGCTCAGGGTCCCAGGGAAGTGCACTGTGAGAGAGGCTTGTTACAGAAGGCTGTTCAGATCAACACTGAATCCATCCACAGAGTTGATGGACCTTGGGAGCCTGGGGCAGTAGGTTAACTGGATGGCAGAATGCCTGGAGCTTTCCAAACTTTAATGAAAAAGACTCTATGGATAAAGTACTAAAGGAAAGTCCATTTCTCTCTTTTAAAAAAAAAATGTATTTTATTATGTGTGTGTTGCTTGTATGTATGTCTGTATATCACTTGTACACCTGGTGCCCTAGGAGGGTACCGGATCCCATAACTGGAGTTATACAGATGGTTGTGAGACTCCATGTGGGTGCTGGGAATCGAACCCAGGTCCTCTAGAAAATAAATAATAATAAGAGGAATGCTCTTATCTGATGGGCCATCTCTTCAGCCTCAAAATCTACCTCTTAAGCCCTCAAGTGCAACAGTAGGTGATACTTGGAGAAAACTTCCAAAGGTCAGAACTGTGTCTGAGCCACTTAGACCTTGACCTTCCATCAGACCTGGAAGGCATGGCATCAAATAAGGTACTGGGCAGGGATTTCCCCAAATTTGCTCAGGAAACCTCGAATGTCAAAATTACCCTGTGAAGGAGTTGTATGGAATTTAAAACCCTGGTCTCTCTATCTAGGAAAATAGACTCTCTGGAATGGGACAGGGTTTTGCATTGTAAATATCCTGCACCCCACCCACCCCTTGATTCTTTCACACTTTGGAGACAAAGCTTAGAAATATCTTGTCCATGATCCTATTCTGGAACTGCAGGGTCTTGAGAGCCAGGATGAAGGATTTTGCTCACCACTGACATCCGCACAGTACACCATATCATATCAGATTGTCACATCCTTCTTGCAGTCAGCTAAAATTAAAGTGCTTATTAAATTCACACTGACTGTCCTTAAGGGGCTGATTCTACTTACTCTTCTTCAGGAGAATCAACCCTTCCTTCCTGTCTTCCTCTCTCGACTCAACTATGTGTTCTGAATAGGAGCAGCCCTCTGTGTATGAGTTCAGCCCTCTAGCTGCATAATGGGCTTGAAACTAAGCCTGTCACTGGTCCCACTTCTGCTCCCGAGATGGATGCAGAAGTCTGACCTCAATTCAAACCAAGCCATGTAGAATCTTTTCCCCTTGTGGTCCTGAGGCCATGAGAGTGATTTCATTGCTACAGTAGCTGCAGCAAACAGCATGGAGGATGTGACTTTGGAAGATTAGACACCAGCTAAGGGGACCTGAGAAGAGAGATGAAGAGCTCACACATTGTTGGTGCTCAAGGTCTTCAGGTTCTTGTGGTTTGATAATATGAACCAATAACCAATGTGTAGTCCTGGGCTTCTTGGTTCTCAAAACCAGGGATTAAATTTCCCAGGCTTTAGCCTGGGATGTAATTATGAGTAAATGTGGAGTGGTAGGTGTTTTAGGGGGGTAAGAGTGGAAAGGTCTCCAATCTCCTCTCTTTTCCTCCATGGGATCTTAATAAAAATGTATCTCTATGTATTTAGGATGGGACTAGGAAAACGTGTTTATATCCTTTTTTCTCAATGAACCTGGAACATCCATCTATCCCTTTTAACACACTACTGATAGATAGAAATAAGCCGATGATATGAGACCTTTCTATTCCATATAAGACTGGATGTTGTGTAGCAGTTTCCTCTGGGTTAGACAGGATCATTGCCATCTTGAATCAGGAAGGTGTGATAACCCCCGTTAGACCCTCATGAAATGGGGCCTGTCAACATTTCCTCAGAGAGAGAGAGAGAGAGAGAGAGAGAGAGAGAGAGAGAGAGAGAGAGAGAAGAGGAGATGGTCATGTTAACAGTGGTGCTGGAGATGGCAGTGGTAGTGGAGGTGATGATGGTACTAATGGGCTTGAAAGGACGCTAGCCCACTTGAGCATGTAGCTCTGGCAGGCCTTACCCTTCTGATTCTCTGCTTTGCTAAAAATCATCTAGATTGCATTCCTGAAGCTAGCCCCCAAGGTCTATTCCCTCATTTGGTCACTTCCTCCTCCTGAGGCTGACCACCAAGGTCCAGCTATCTAAGTATTGAAGCCAGTAATCAAAAGCCCCCTTTGGCTCTGCTAATTAACATGCTCAATTAAAATTAACACAGGGTTTCTCATTTTACCTTATAAACTACCATTTGCCTATGGGCCACATCTGTCTCCTCTCTATCCAGAGGCAATCCCCTCTCCCTGGTCCCCTTCTCCTTTGTCCTCTATCTCTTGTCTTTGTCTCTTGTTTCCTGCCTTTTGTCCCCCTGGGGCAAATAAATCTCCTTTGTGCTGAGAACTTGGTCTTGGGGTGCCTTGAACCAACTTCGAGGTTCCCCACAGTGCTTGTGATGGTATTGAGGATGGTGATTATGGAAAGTACCACCAGAAAAAGGTGGTCTTTCTCATTTTCTTGCACACTTAAGGCATTATCATCAGTGCATTCTGTTGTAATGTTCATCAGTAAAATGTGCAGCTAAAATATACGGAAGCTTCAATAAAAACTGACATAAAACTTCATTCAACTGTTTCCTGCCCATTGGCTAAATAAAAATCATTGACCATACCATCAATGCCTCTCCCTTACATTTAGGGTGAACATTTTATAGTTGTTGTTGTTATTATCATTGTTAGTGTTTGTGTGTGTGTGTGTTTTGTGTATTGAGGGGGGAAGGTTGTGCCATTGTGTATATGTGAAGATCCGAGATCAGCTTTACGGAGTCAGCTCTCTCCTTCTACTTTTACTCAGGTTTGGGGGATCAATGCGTGGTACATGACAAGCACCTTCCCATGGTGACAGCCATCTCGCCAGCCCCTCTCTCCGGCCCCTAAGGTAAGCATTTAATAAGGTTTTTTTTCACCTTCTCTGAAGTCACTTCCTCCTCCTCTTTTTCCTTCCTCTTTGCCGTCTCCAAATTAATCTTAGCAGGAAGGCCCGAAGCAAACGATCGTGTTACGTGTCAAAATGCCATAGCTTGTCGTCCTTCATTATTTTTGACATAAACAGAACTGTCAGAATTCTCTGAGCCCAACCTTTGGTTCACAGCATTCTCTTCGAGTCCAGAGGACACTTAAGGATTAGGAAAAGGTCACTCCAGTGTAATAACAAGAGTGGAAGAGAGGATGAACACACTCACACATTTCAGACTTCCATCAACTTTTAGCTCATCACAGTTGAGGCGGCTACTGATTAAGGCTTTAACATGTTTATGTACCTGTGGCTCATTTTATAAAGTCGTGCTCTAGGGGTACTTCATTAACCAGATTCACTTCTTGATCCCACTGCAATTTCCTTGAATTCGTAAGAGTTGTTACACAATTCAAGAATAAGTACACAGCCTGTTGCTTGGAGATTGGCACTTTCAGTGGCCTGAGCTGTTGAGGACCAAGAGAGTATGTTTTTATATGAAAGGTCATCTCTATTCATCAGAGCTGTTTACCTTTCTCTGGCCCCTTATTCAGAGCAGCTGCATTCTTCTTCTTCTTCTTCTTCTTCTTCTTCTTCTTCTTCTTCTTCTTCTTCTTCTTCTTCTCCTCCTCCTCCTCCTCCTCCTCCTCCTCCTCCTCCTCCTCCTCCTTCTCCTTCTTTTTTTTTTTTTTAAAGAAGCCGTAAGAGCCAGACTTCAGCAGCAGAGAAGCCCTTGGTGCAGAGTGGATAGTGTGGGGGGCCATGGATGGTTTAGGGACATTTCAAAACTTTAATATTTTGGTAACCCATGCTCCATAAATCATTGAATTACATCAAGTCTATTTAAAAGCCCTCTGGGCCGCTGTTTAAAATGTTGTCCCTGCAGTAAGCAAAGTCCTCAGAGTCACATGGCAGGCCTAGGCTGGAAGGGGAAGGCTTTTGTTTGTGTTTCTTTAACTCCTGGTAGGGTTACCCTCCTGCTCTCCACTTCTGGGAGCCATCTCTCCACTTCCAGTGATTTTGGAGGCAGGAGATGGAGGCCACTTAGACGACCAGGGGATCAGATTCTCCTCCTCACAGTCTTTCTCCAAGCCATGCAGCCGAACAAGCACAAATTGTTAACTTTCAGATTAATATGTTTAATAAGTGAAGTCTGGACTCTGTCAAGAAGGCAGGGCCACAGCTTGTGGGATTGGTTGCAGCTGACGGATCCCAGGGGCTTTGCCCAGGTCATTGCTGGGGCCTGGGACCACCTGTGGAGCACCTGCAGGCAACTCAAGGCTAATTACCCCAGGGACCACAGCTTCCTCAGCCCTGCTCTCTGGCCTCCTGATTTGTTCTGGGGCCCTGAGAATACAGGGGGTTGTGGGGAGCTAGGCATCCTGAAGTGAGGCCACAGGCATCCCTTTCAGAATATTTCATGCTTACAGAGGCACCTGCTTCCTGCTGGAGAGCACTCAGCTCCTAAAAAGAAGGTACCTTCCACGATTGTCCCAGTGTTGGTGACCTAAGTGTGATGTGTGTGGTGTGCACGCAGGTGAATGTGTGTGCACAAAAGAGAGACCACTTTACCGTCAGTGATCTTTTCAGCCAGAACAATATCAAAATGAAGCATAGAACCGTAATTTCAGCAGACTTACAAATGCCTTTTTAAAAAGTCAAATGTCATTTTTGAATTTCACCTTGAGTACCAAGCAGGAAGGGCCCACTGTTTTACAATGGTCTCTGTCCTTTGCCAGCATGTGGTAGGTACACTCTTTGTCAAATCAGTTGGTGAATACAAATTAGGCAAAGAGACTCTGAAGTTAGAAGTTGAGCTTGACACTCAGCAAGCAACCAGTATGCCCTCGGACGGATGACCCCATCCCTTAGAGTTTTAGTATAAGAGGATTTAAATAGGAAAAAGAAAATGTGTTGATCTAGATATGCAGTTCAGTTAGTAGAGAGCTTGGCTTGATTAGCACGAAGCTAACACCCAATGCCATATAAAGTGTTTGTGGTGGTGCCTGTCTTGGAAGGCCAGCATTGGGAAGATGAACAGGAGAGTCAGAAGTTCAACATATCCTCGACTACATAGCATCACAGCTTAGGGAGTTTGAGGCCAGCCTGGGATATATGAGACCCTTTTTTGAGAGAGAGAGAGAGAGAGAGAGAGAGAGAGAGAGAGAGAGAGAGAGAGAGAATGCTGTACATTAAATATGCAATGATAATCAATACCACAAGTGGTATATATGTCATACACATCTCATACTACCTTCTACTCCCCCATGGGATTTGTTATGGGCACCCATGGTTGTCCTGTGTGAGGGACAAGAGCTGACTGATGTCTCACCCTTGGCAGCTGAGGAGGGATCAAGGGAGGGAGCCCTGCTTTGTGTGCCAGCTCTGGTGGAGAGGTGTCCTGTGGGCTGGAGGAGGCCACAGCCAGGGCAGGAGCAGGGAGGGCGCCTGGGGCAGGCTGGGCTCCCCAGGGGAGCAGCCAGAGGTCTGGCCTATGGCCTGGGGAGTTTACTTTGGCTTGGTCAGCTGCCTAGCCCCGAGGCAGCTGTGTCTCCGGGGATCTGCCCTCTCTGGGACTCCCCTGCCGCCCACAGTTATGGATTCTCAACAGAACCTAGCAACGGTGCACAAATAACCTCACTGGAAGAGCATGGGAGTACACAGACGCCTTTGGAAGGGACCTAGGGCTTGGCCTTCTGAGCCTTAGGACATAGCCTGTGTTTGGGAATCTTAGCAGGGACCCAGCCGGCCACTGGCCTACCCCTGACCTTCCAAAGGATTCACACTGGGTTGCTGTTTCTTTACAAAACAGAACTGCACAATGTTCTTTTTGCAAACCTCTGAGTTTAGGGGAGAGTCAGAGAGTCTGAATTGTGAGCCCATACAATACTTCCTTCTTGAAGGGGTAGCAAGTGGAGAAACTTTCCCATCGGTCATCCATGCCAGGGAAAGGCTAACACTACCCCCTGTTAGATCAGTTACAGCTCTCCTGCTTTTTTTCCTTTCTTTTTAGGAGTGTTAGATACTTGATTTTCATTCTTAAAACTTGTGTGTTGGTGCATGCTTTTAATCCCAGCACAATTATATATTTGTGTGGGTGATGATGGTAGTGATGGTAGGTGATCTTGGGGACAAGGTCTCCATGTGTGTAGCTCCAGCTGACCTGGAACTCATGTAGTCCAGGCTGACCTCAGATTTCCTGACTCTGTCTTCATAACAAGGGAACCATAGGCTACTGTGTTTCGTATGTTGGAGTATACCACACCTCCATCAACACTAGCAGGCAAACAGTTTTTGAAGTAAACATCTTAAATTGTAGTCTTATGCTTGGTGTTCCTTTTCAAGTCAGTGAAAACAGTGATATATATATATATATATATATATATATATATATATATATATATAATCTGTTATACAGTGGCTATACCATTAATGAGTGGAACATTTATAAAACAGAGTAGCCTTATTTTGTCTGCTTTTGGGTCTTTTCTGTACTTATCTTTTCCTCCCTCCCCCAGACCCAGGGAGAGCAAAGGCTTGATCAGATTCGGTATTTACCAACTATGACCTTTGTGACCCTGTACTAGTCATTTTGACTCTCTAAGCTTTTATATCTTTATCTGCAAACCAGAGTTAAGAACACCCAAGTTAGCTTGTTGCGCTGACAAGACATATTGCATATAATGTCTACTCATAAAATACACTCCACGGGGAGAGTTATAATAATAAGACACGGTGTTGCCCTTCTGAATGAACTCAGCCCACCCTCTACTCCTGACAAGAACCGGCTTTAACAGGCTCTCAGAGCTCAGGTCAGCCATGGCTTTCATCCTTCAATTTCTCGTTATCTCACCAAAAGGGAGAGCCAAAGTTTTTCTCCCACCGGAACACCCACTTTAGCCTGCGAGTA
This sequence comes from Onychomys torridus, assembly GCF_903995425.1. Lineage (NCBI taxonomy): Eukaryota > Metazoa > Chordata > Mammalia > Rodentia > Cricetidae > Onychomys > Onychomys torridus. The sequence continues at coordinate 42,060,766 of NC_050456.1, forward strand.
TCTCTTCTCTTCCCCTGCCCCCCATTTCTCTCCACCCCCACCCCCCTATTTAGTCCATTCTCCAGACATCAGCCAACACGGTCTTTTCAAAACAAAACATTTGAAGTAAAACAAACAAAAGGAACTTCAGAAAACCCACAGTATGTCACCCCCTTTCTGGAAATCCCTCTCTGGTTCCCCCTATCCTCCGAATTTAGCTGTGTTCTCCAAACCAGGGTCTGCCTGTGGCCCAGCCTCACTTGACTCCTGGCAGCATCTCAGTACCATCACTGTTACTGCTCCTTCTTTCCCTAATGGCAGAAGTCCCTCTGCTGCCTTGTGGCCCCGCATGTACTGTTCCCTGAGTGTGGAACTCTCTTTCCCTAAACTGTGGACTCTTAAAGATAATCCTTATTATCTCCTTGGAGATGCATCCCACCATCAGGGCCATCTGAAGACAACCCACTCCTGCCTCCACCTCCCCAATCCCACCACTCCCACCAGCTACTCTCTGTTGTAGTCGGGGTCTGGAATGTTCTCAAAGGCAAACATGTATTGGTGAAATTATTAAGGCCATTCCACGTAGTGAAAAGGGAGGTTTATTTTGTGGGGTAACTTACAAATGAAGGGATAGGTTGCAGGGTCTGGGAAAGGTATGGCTCAGTCCGGCAGTGTTCTCTGGAGAACTCTGCTCAGTCTACCTCCAGCGTCCAGGGTCCTGGAACCAAGTGAGAGCTCTCCTCTCGATCCTGGGTCTTCAGCTTCCTCCCTCAGCCCCGCCTTGTGGGCGTGACCATTACCGAAGCCTCAATGGGGGTTGGAACTTCCAGGCCAAGGCTGGGAATGGCTATCCACTACAAACATGTTAAAAGCTTAGTCCCCAGCTGGGTGGCTAAGTGGGAGCGTTAGCTCAGGCCTTTAATCCCATGACTCAGGAGGCAGACGGAGGATCTCTGTGAGTTTGAGGCCAGCTTCCAGAATAGGCTCCAATAACAACAAAGAGAAACCTTGTCTCAAACAAAACAAAACAAAACAAAATTAAAAAAAAAACAAACAGAAAGAAAGAGAGAGAGAGAGAGAGAGAGAGAGAGAGAGAGAGAGAGAGAGAGAAGAAAGAGAGAAAGAAAGGAAAGAAAGAAAGAAAGAAAGAAAAAAGAAAGAAAGAAAGAAAAGCTTAGTCCCCAGCTTGGGAGGAGGTGAATCTTTAAGGGGCAGGGTCTGGTAGGAGACTTTTAGGTTATTGGAACATGCCTGCAGAGGGGTCGGCAGTAGAGGGTGTCTTTGCCTTTGCTTTGCAGTTCCTATGAGGAACTTGCTCCATCACACACTCCCTGGCATGATGTATCAAAATAGGGTCAATTGATCACAGACCAACTCCTCCCCACAACCCCATGAGCCAACACTGACCTTTCCATTGTGTTTTTCAAGTTTCATGTCTCGGGTATTTGTTAGTCATGGGAGGCTGACAATCACACCCCCTATCTCCTTTCCTTCACTTCCTGTATTGCCATCTCACTGGGATTAACTTTTCACTCATTTATTGGTGGAATGAATGGCTTTACAATGGGAAGGGCAAACAAATTATTAATATTCAGCGCTAGCCAAAGGCGACAGAAGTAAATACACGATTAAAAAAAAAAAAAAAAAAAAAAAAGAGTCACCAGGTTAGCCAGTTTCTAAAATCAAAATCCCCATACGAGATTATTGACGCGAGACCTGGCCACAGTGCCCATAAATTGCCTCTAAGACAACTACAGAGAGGAAAAATGTGACTTTCCTTGGCGGTAATTTCCCCGCACAGCTTCAATGAAAATGGGAGAAATGGTTCTTTTAAAATGATGAAAATGTCTAATGTATTCCTCACCTCTGTTGAGTAAAGCTATTAAGACAACCAACTGTAGCATGAATTCTTTGTGTGTGTGTGTGTGTGTGTGTGTGGTTTTTTTCCAGACAGGGTTTCTCTGTGTAGTTTTGGTGCCTGTTCTGATCTTGCTCTGTAGACCAGGCTGGCCTCGACCTCACAGAGATCCGCCTGGCTCTGCCTCCTGAGTGCTGGGATTAAAGGCGTGTGCCATCACCGCCCAGCTGTAGCATGAATTCTAATTGGTCTTAATAATAAAAACCTGGAGCAGATACTAGGGTGAAAGCTGAAAGATCAGAGAAGCAGAGCAGCCAGCCACCAGTTCTTACCTCTACAAAATCCTCAGTCTGAAAGAGACTGGGCTCCCTTCTCCTCTTGCCCTTACATTCCTCTTGCTGTCCCACCATATCACTTTCTGTTTCAACCTCCCTAGTGCTGGGATTAAAGGCCTGTGTGCCTCCCAAGTACTGGGAGCCAAGGCATGAGATCCCAAGTGAGGGAATTAAAGGTATGTGCCACCACTGCCTGGCCTCTATGGCTAACTAGTGGCTGGCTTTGCCCTCTGATCTTTAGGCAAGCTTTACTTGTTAGCTCATACACAAATGTCACTACAACCAACCTTCGCCTGCTTACTCATCTGCCTCAAGCCCTACCTATACACCTCATTTTCTTGACTGTAAATATGTTGCTGGCTTCTGTAGGGAAAACTGGCATCAATGTATACAGCATTAGACAATTGGGCCTGGGTTTTTCAAGTATCATCTTTGCTCTTTCTGGTATGCCAGGCAGGCCTGGTTGTTTAGACACTGTTGGTTTTGGTAGTTTCCAGGGTGTATTGTGCTGTTGCGGATTATACAGATGTATATTTTTTTCTGAGTAATTTGATTTTGATCAAACCTCTCAGCATACATTTTACCTCCCCTTAATTTGCAAACTCCTATGTATTCCAGAAGAATGTTATCTACGTGGTTAGACTCCTTTATGCATATCTCATCTCATGGTCATTGGCAGGAGATAGATGTTCAAAGCATGTGAAGACTAACCTTTCTCTCTGTTTCTTTCCCTCTTTCTCTCTCTCTCTGTCTCTCTGTCTCTCTCTGTCTCTGTCTCTGTTTCTCTCTCTTTTTCTCTCTCTGTGTAGAGATGTCTGCAGACATGAGTGTCTTCAGAAAGCCTGGGATTACCTTTAGAAGTGCTTGTTTATGAGAAGCAGATTTTTTCTAGCCTGGATATTGGTCAATAGTCAATAGGACACCATTGTGCTTAGCACTTCCCCAACCACATCCACCACTGACAGTCAACAGGAGATACATATATATCTCCAACCAAATGTTGAGGATCCAGGTGGCTTTGAGCACATACTGTGGACAATATTCTCCTGGTGTCTGTGTAGACTTTGTAACTTTTGTATATGTGATCTTTGGGACTTTACCTTCTGAAGGTAAAGTTTTTAGAATATCGATGTGATACAGCACAGTGAATGGAACCACCATTTCTAACATGGGCCATGGAGAACCTTTTCCCTTGTCATGGCTCTAAAATGGCAGTCCCTTCATGAAGCCACCCAGGAACCCATGAAGTGTCTCTAGGTCCAGGATCTGCCAACCACAGGTTATGTTTTTCACTGTGGAAAGGAAGTATTTGTAGGAAACAGTGCAAGGCAGGAGAAGCTGTTCTGGGCACACATGGGAAAGATGGTGTCGGATGGCAGGGCAAACCACTGTGGTGACCTCCAGAAGTAATCATGGACATCTGGGTTGATGAAAAGAACCAAAGGAAGGCAAGCACTCTGCGTTTGGGACTAGGTTTTCCCAAAGGAAGGTAAATGGAAAAAACATGTTTGCTTTAACTGCTGACTCATGGCACAGAGTTTTAATTCAGAGGCTTTAATTGAAAATGCAGCAAGAATGTCAAAGATTTACATAGAAAATATTTCAGTATATTGGCAAGATACTAATTCCAAAACCAGATGGCCATTGTAGAAAAATCAACCAAGCGGCCTTTGTTTTTCTTCTGCTTATTAGCCTGAGGTGTTTTCCTTTATAATTTTTAGTATTCCATTAATTATAAGCAACACCACCTTCTCTTTATGATTAAAGAGTAATTATGGAGGTTTTAAAACATACATGACACTTTAAAAATATATAAAATCATCATGGCTGAAAGCTGGTATATGAAAGCATTCTTGTGATAGAAGCTTCATGTCCAAGACACTGGTTCCCTCTCCCTAGAGTCTGATCTAATGAGACCATATTTCTCAGTTCCTATTGACCATGACTGCTCTTTCAGTCAGGGGTCATGCACTCGCAACAGAAGGTTGGACCAGGCCTGAGATTAACCCAGAAAGTAGAGTTTATTGTAAGACTACCCGAACTTTTTACTCTCCAGAGCCCATGTTCAGGGCGCTGAGCTGGGAAGGTCATGTGAAGATATATCCATCTTTCTCCTGAGGCACGGTGGGTCTCCTCTCCTCTCTGCATACCTACTGCAGGATGGCCACCTCGATTCCCCAGCCTGGCCTGTTCTGCTTTTTGGAAATTCATAGGCTGAACAGTGTGGGTTCAAAGCTGTTGTCTTCATCTCTATTTACAATTTACACCATCTTTAAAATTTTTTTTATATTGTATGTATCTTATTTTTCTCATTTTTATTTATTTATTTTTTTAATTTTTAAAAAAAATGATCGATTTGATTATTTTTAATGATGTGTGTCTTTTCGTGAGTGCCGACTGAATGTAGGTGCCTTCTGAGGCTAGAGGTGTCTGATTGTCCCTGAGCTGGAATTACAGGCAGATGTGAGATGCCCAACATGGGTGCTGGGAACTAAACTAAGGTCCAGCCTACAAACAGTAAGTGCTCTTAACCACTGAGCCATCTCTCCAGCATGCATACTATCTGCTTTTGAAAATTTTTATCTCTCATCATGTCCTTTCTTACATTAGCCATTAAGTAAGAATTTAAAAAATTATTCCATTTTCCACTCCCTATTTGTTCATTATACATTTTTAAGGATTGTTCTTTTTTTTTTTTTTTTTTTTTGAGCTGGAGAAATGGTTCAGCCATTTAAGTCTAGGCTCACAACCAAAAATATGAGAATATTTTTTTGTGGTTATTACACAATATTACATATTACACAAATATGCATCCTTGACTTACTGGAACCTACTATAAATTAGTACCATTAATTCTTCTCAGACAATTAAAATACCTTATCACATTGAAAACCATTGTTATGGTCTAAATATTTGTAGTTTCTCCCCTAAATCCTTATGTTGGCGTCCTTGCCTCCAGCTTGATGGCACTGGGACCTTGGGGAGGTGATAGGCTCCTGGAAGCGGAATCCTCAGGAGTGGAATTAATGCCCAGACCAAAGAGGCCTGGAAGAAACTGCTTATCCCTTCCACCTTGGGAAGACATAATAAGAAGGTATCAGCTGTGTGGTGATACTATATTTGTGTAAAATGTGATTTTATTTGTATATTAATAAAGTTGCCTTGGGGTCAGAGCAAGACATAGCAGAAGCTGGGCAGTGGTGGTGGTGGTGGTGGTGGTGGTGGTGCACGCCTTTAATCCCAGCACTTGGGAGGCAGAGCTAGGCAGATCTCGTGTGTTCAAGGACACAGCCGGCATGGAGACACACACCTTTAATCTCAATACCAACCATAGAAGACCTGGAGGTCTGTACAGACAGGCAGTGACGAGGAGGTCATGTGGCTGGGTTTACAACCAATGAGAAAGCAGAACAGAAAGTCTATAAAAAGACAGACACACAGGAAGTAGGTCTCTTGCGGAGAGGAAAGACAGCAACAGCAGTGAAGGGTAAGGTTTTCAGCTCTCAGCTATTGCTCTGACCTCTTGGTTATAAACTCTGTATTTGGCTCTGTGTTTCTTATTTAACGAGACGGTTATATCTACACGGCTGTAAGCGAGAAACAGATCTGTGGTGATATTTTATCTGTGCACCCTAATAAAGCTTATCTAAGGATCAGAGGAAAAAGCCAGCCACTGTAGTAAACATAGAAGGCAGGCAGTGGTAGCACATGCCTTTAATCCTAGCATTTGGGAGACAGAGATCCATCTGGATCTCTGTGGGTTCAAGGCCATGCTGGGAAGACAGGCAGGTGTGGTGACACATGCCTTTAATCCCAGCACTAACCATGAAGGTCTGGAGGTCTGTACAGACAGACAGGAAGTGATGTAGCTGGGTGGAGAGAGGAAGTGAGATGGCAGGAGAGAAAGGATATAGGCGTGGGTATATAGGAAGCAGTAGCTCTCTTTGGAGGCCGAAGAGTTGGTGAGGTGAGACATGGCTTGTCCCAGTCCTCTGATCTCTCGGCTTTCACCCCAATATCTGGCTCCAGGTTTTTTTAATTAATAAAACCGTTTAGCAATTTGTCTTACACTGGTCCTCATCAGACTCTGCATCTGCCTTAATCTTGAACTTCCCAGCTTCCAGAATTGTGAAAACTAGATTTCTGTTGTTTAAAAGCTGGCCGGTTTGTGGTATTTTCTCACAGCAGCCTGGACAGATGGTGGTACCCACTTGCTTGGCTTTGGCTGTTGTTATTATTGTCCTATGTTTTATTTCTGCATACTTTTCATCCCACAAAACGTTACTGTTGTTGTTGTAGGCAGTCAATATTTATTATGTTTCACCCAGTGTTTACCTTTTCCCCCTTTACATTCCTCCTGTATTACCATGTTTCCATCTAGTACTGTTTCCTTCTGCCTACAGAACTTCCTTTAGCATTTCTTTTAAATAAATAGCTGCTGCCGACACATTCCCACCATATTTGTCTGCCTAGGTCTTTGTTTCAAAGCTTGCTCAGTAACTCCTGTCGGCTTTCCTTCTAATTGTAACACTTGCTGCCTAAACTTACATAAATTTGTTTTCCCACCTTCAAGAATAGACAGCCCTGATTACAGGAAAGCTTTGTGGTTTATAATTAGGAGGTCTATGATTTGCAGAGAAGATTTGTGAAACGCATTTTTTTTTTTTTTTTTTAACACAAGACTGTTGGTGTGCCAGGCAGTGCACTGGTCACTGAGAGTATAAACTCAAATGAGATCTGGTCTTGACTATGTCGTGGAGGGGAAGAAGGTTAAGAAGAGATTACCTTAACGTGACAGCTCTGGGACAGAATTATATGCAGAGGATATTTTAGGAGCCAAAGGAAGGAGACTCAAAATTAAGAGCCAAAGTATCTTGAATTTTAAAGAATAGAATTTGCTAGATCCATATATCAGTTAAAATTCTGTAGGACAGTGATTCTCAACCTTTCTAACACTGAGACCCTTTAACACAATTCCTTATGTTGTGGTGACCCCCCAACCATGAAATTATTTTCGTTGCTGCTTCATAACTGTAATTTTGCTACTGTTATGCACCATAGTGTAAATATGTGTGTTTCCCAGTGGTCTTGGATTGCCCCTGTGAAAGGGTCGTTTGACCCCCCCAAAGGGGCTGTCATGGAGGTTGAGAACCACTGCTGTAGGAGCTTATTTACGGATTCAGAAATGTCATGGCCTTCTTGCTATGTCCTAAACATGGTCTTTCCAAGGGAGCACAGAGGAGGAGGAGAGAAAGGGGAGAGGAAAAATCTTGTCAGTTCTAGCTTTCTTGGGTCTCCTCTTCAGTGCACATAAATCCAGTCAGGGCGGAGTCACACTCTGGGATCTCTTTCAGTTTTAATGGTTTCCATAGAAGCCCTTGTTCAACTGGAACTTCCAGTTCACTCCTGCTTGATCCGGAAAGCCCCATCTCTCTCTCTCTCTCTCTCTCTCTCTCTCTCTCTCTCTCTCTCTCTCTCTCCCTCTCTCTCTCCCTCCCCCCCCCTCTCTCTCTTCAAACCCCCACCTTCTCAGAGAACCTCCAATAGAGGAAAGGCACCAAAAAGTCCAGTTCTACATTCTCAGCGGCTCCCTTGAAGTTGCCCAAGACCCCGCCTAAAGTGTTCCATACTTGGGCACAAATCTAGCTAGTAGAGAACAGGTCATCGCCCCTCGCCTACAGGGTATTTAAACATCCTGCTTTAGTTCAGGCACTGACTTCTCCTGCCTCTCCTGCCTTGATCTCTCGGGGGTGCTGGAGAACTCACCCAGAGGGTTGCTTTGCTTATATAAACCTGTCCTTTTACTTTTTCAATTCAGCTTGATCTGGCTTTCTGTGTTGACAGAGAAACCTATTATTGAGGTACACAAAACCTGTTAGTCCTGTCTCAAAATACAATCTCACTAGATGGTAGGGAGTCATCGTATGCATGGGGGCGGGGTGGGCAAAAACACCCAGTCCATAACAGATGGGCATTAGGGAAAATAAAATATTTTTAATTGAAGTTGAAGAATCAGTAAGGAGGGGAATATTAAAGATATAGGAAAGAAATAACCTGGGCTGTTGGAATAATGCCCATAGAGACGAGGTATAGTCTTGGATTCCACAGGGAAGGGGAATTGGAGCTGGTATAGATGGACCATTTGAAATTCCTTCCCAGCCTTAGAAGGCAAAGTCATGGGAGAATGAGAAATGGTCAGGAACAAAGAATTCAAGGCAAAGGATACCTACCAGCTGTCCCGAGAAAGCATGAAGATGATGGCTGACTTCCCACCTACATGATGAGATCTAACTGGTAACTTCCTTACATGTCTTCAGAACCAGTCACATGCAGAAGAGCTCAAAGATAGGGGGCTGTGCATGGCTTTTCTTTACGGAGTCTGCTTTCAAGAGGACTAATTTGCCAGGCCGTGGTGGTGCGCTCCTTTAATCCCAGCACTCAGGAGACAGAGCAGGCGGATCTCTGTGAGTTCAAGACCAGCCTGGTCTACAGAGCTAGTTCCAGGACAGCCAGGGCTGTTACAGAGAAACCCTGTCTTCCTGTCTTTAAAAAAAAAAGAGAGAGAGAGAGAAGACTAATAGACTCTTAGAGATCAACATTAACCCCTCCTGAGGGTGGTGCCCCATGACACAATTAGCTTCCTCTAGGCCTCACTTCTTCTTCTTCTTCTTCTTTTTTTCTTATTTATTTATTTTTTTCCCATGTGTACTAATCAACTTTTATAAGTTAAAAATCTATTTTCAGAGAAAAGAGAAAAAAAACAAACTCAGCTCTATTGTTTTGCCATTTCTGGCTCTGGGTACAGCGATAAGGTAGTCAGGGTAAGTGACATAGAAGATTTTTCATCCTGAAATAGCAACAGCTTGGAAGTTACATGATAGAGGGGACATTGTAAACAGAAATCACAGATATACCCGAAAAGGTAAAAGCACACCAAGCTTGGGTGAGGGAATAAAGAGAGAATCCCTCTCAAACATTACAAATCAAAATTATTTGGTGTCTCTGGTACTTTTAGATTTGAGTCAAGTTAGTAGGTTAAAAAAAAAAAAAAAGCAGGGTTGGGGATTTAGCTCAGTGGTAGAGCACTTGCCTAGCAAGCACAAGGCCCTGGGTTCAATCCTCAGCTCCAAAAAAAAAAAAAAAGCAAGCAAACAAACAAAAGCATGGTGGAACCGGCAGTCAGATGTCAAAGTTGGTGACAAGTGGGAGGAACACATTCCTGCTCCAGATCCACAGGCCGTCACAGAGCCCTTGTGGCGCTGTCTCTTTCATCTCCAGATGGAGCACAGTGAGCAGGAAGTCTTGGCATCTCTCTGCTTGCAGCACAGCATTTAGAGTTTCATCCTTAAGTGGCTAAAGGTAGGCCTCACTTCTTAAAGATACTCCCACCTCAACATGGCCACGGTAGAAGACCAGCTTCCAGCAGGTGGTGGGCATTGGGAAAAAAGAAAATATTTTGTTTTGTTTTGTTTTTCGAGACAGGGTTTCTCTGTGTAGCTTTGTGCCTTTCCTGGAACTCGCTTTGGAGACCAGGCTGTAGACCATGAAGGTCTTGAACTTACAGAGATCCTCCTGCTTCTATCTTCCACGTGTCGGGATTAAAGGAACGTGCCACCATGCCTGACTTTGACCGCCTATAAATGTGTGTGGCTCCTGCTTTCCTGTGTTGGCCACCTCTCCCTAGATATACTAAGAATGTTTTATTCTTTGTTCGTATCTCCTGTAGGAGCTAGTTTAGAGTTGAGCATTAAGTTTGATGTTTTATGCTCTCTGTTTTCCTAGAGGACAATGAACCTCAAATTTCCAAGGCTGTCCATTACAAACACCTCATTCAATAGTCTGAAACAAAAAACAGCCAGTGTCTCAGCTTGCACGGTATAGAGATTAGGACAGATCCCTGAAGAACGGTCACCCAGAAGTAAGTAATGTTGAAATACTCTGAGTATCAACATTTGGAGCTTGTGATATTCTTCTGGAAATTGAAACTGGAGTTCCGTGGGATTTAAAAGGATAATTTGGGAGCCTGGAGAGATAGTTCAGTACTCGATGTGTAAATGAACCATAAATGTGTAAACGTGAATGATGTAAAGAGCACTTGTTCCTCTTTTGGAGGACCTGAGTTCAGTTCCCAGTACCCACGAGGCAGCTCACAACCACTTGTCACCCCAGCTCTAGGGGACTTGATGCCCTCTCTGGCCTCCATGAGGCCATACACTTACCTGGCATACACTCAACAGACACATAACTAAAAACCAATCTTTTTAAAAAGACCATTTTGTTTTACACAGTCTTTTGTGATATAGCCGACTGAGCCCATGCTTGACTCCCGGAAGCTCTTGTGAGTGGCCTGATTCTCCTGGAAGCTGGCCCCACCCAGGGTTCTGGTTCTCCCAGGAGCTCCCAAGAGTGGCCTGGCTCTCCAACTCAGTGGAACCCTTATGTGTGCAGTTTCTTGTAGATGCCTGCAGCATTTTTTTTTTCAACTCCTTTTATTCCTTGAGAATCACTTCCTCTCTGCTTCCTCTCTAAGACATTGCCTGTAAACCCTAAGTGGAACTACTGACTTCTCCCTCTGTGACTTTTATTTCTGCCATAGTGCCTCCTGTATCACAATAAAAATTGTCTTATTTACCTAAAAATCTCTGTTACAGGGGGTCAGAGGTTAGGATTCATGTCTCTGTTTCCCTGATGCCACATGTAATGGATACACAGAATTTCCCCCTTGAATGAATATGCCCATCAGACTTTCTTTGATGAATAACTGATTCTGATGGTCCTAAAATATACAAAAAATAAAGGGTCTGCTGGTGGCTGGGTGCAGACCAATGAAGAGATAGGTGCTGGGTTTGGAAAATGGGTAAGACTAAAGGGAACTTGAGGCCTGTCAATAGAGAAAACAAATCCTCATGGCCACACAACCTGGCATTCTTCATTTGATATTCTGAGACTAGGGGAAGTATCCCACTGAATGGGCCTGTATTACCTGCACATAGGCTGCCCCGTGGGCAGGCTGAGATGAGGTTAATTGAGCCCTTTCAGCTTGAAGGACTAGAAAGCAGGGGGAATTCACCACTTCCCACCAAGGTTACACAATACGGAAATAAGGAAAGTCAATTCCCATTCCCTGAAAGGAAACTGGGAATATCATCAGAAGGGAATGAAATATACCTAACCAAAAAACAAAAACAAACAAACAAAAGACCAGTGTCTACTACTATACGTAAGACTTTACACAAAAGGGAACCATGACTTAAAAATCAATTTAACACTGGATGGTTTGATTTCCAGCGAATCACTCACGGCATCTAGCACCTTTATTTTCCTTGATGAATTCAGAGCTCTTGCATAAATTTGGTAACACACCCCTTGGGCTTCTGATTTACTAGCTGGAGCTGAATGATTGGACTTAATACAGAAAAGAGTTTGCACACTGCCATGGTTTCCAGGCATCGTGGAGTTTGCAAACCCTGCTACGGTTTCCAGCCATCATGGAAGTAAGCTCTTTAGCTCCCTGGAGAAGCAAAGAATTCTAAAATGAAGCGCCCTCTGCTCTGGTTTCTGCTTCTCAGCATTTCTCTTCTGTTTTCACATACTTCTGCAGCCTTCAAATTAAATCTAAGAAACTCATTCCATATTTTGCATCGTCGGCTTTTGAAAGTGAATGTTATGGATTTATGGTTTGGGCTCTTTGATGTTGGAGCGGCAGTTTGTGCTCGCTTCACTTGGTTTCACTTTTTCTACACTTACGAGCCTTGGATAACTTGATTTATTAAGACACCACAGTCAGTGTAGGGGAACTGATAGCATTTACATTGTTGGGAAGCAGAGAGTGTCCGGAAATATCAGGCGCTTGTTCCCTATGGAGACCTCGAGTCTGTTATATGTTCTCCCCCGCTCCCTTTGGTCTTCTGGTAAGCTTGGCTTTAATTAAAATCTCAAGCTCCCATAGGAATATTTATGATGAGGAGTTTTACAGTTATCATAATTACTAATATCAATAAGTAACATGGATGGATTCTCCTTCCTTTCCATGTGTCTTGATGATGGACTCTAGTCATTACCTTGACGTTCATATGGTACCCTATCAAATATACATACATCTTAGGAACTAAGTGCAGCTTAGGAATCCCAGAGCTAACCCTGTTGTACGTTATGGGTCTGAGGAGGAGTCAGGACTGAAGGGCATGACTGACCTTACTACAAATATATCTCTCCTATGTATCTATCTATATTTCTATCTGTCTGTCTATCTATCTATCTATCTATCTATCTATCTATCTATCTATCTATCTATTTAGACAGAGACACAGAGAGAGAGGGAGAGACAGAGACAGAGAGAGGGAGAGAGAGACACACAGAGAGAATGTGCACAAAGACCATAGTTGGAAAGTCAGGAACCCCAGGGCCTCTGTCTCTTTGTCAGGAACTACAGAATCACTTTCTTTTCAAATTTCACCATTTGGCACACAGTATGATGTTGCCTATTATAAGTCTCTCTGGTCAACAAGAAAACCGAAAAGCAATTAGAGTTGCCAGGAAATACGGAGAGTTGTGATCTCACAATGAAGCAGACTCCTCTTGGGGTGAGGCTTTGTGAATGAAGTTTCAGGAGAGAGTGACGCCGTCCAATTGGCAACCATGTTTGCAGTCACTGCAAATGCTACTTTCAACTTTGAAAATAAACCATTTCCACAGACAAAGCTCGTGAAAGTCCATGTGTCATTACAGCAGACAAGGACAGAATGGCTGGTCTTGGATACCAAAAAGTAGCAATCCAACCAGAAGTTAGGGGGATATAAGGGACAGGAAAAGAGAGTGCATTTTCCTGTATTCTCCGCTTGAAGAGGAACTGGTTAATGGTGCAGTACAAAATGGAGTATTTTTAAGGCATAAATGTAGCTAACAGAATTAAAAAATAAAAAGACCAGTTAAAGTCATAAGGGAGTTTAAAAAGAGTCAAAATTTTTAGTTTTGCAAAGCAACATTCAATAGTTTCTCTTTAAAGCTGATGAACCAGAAAACAGTATAAATATGATGTTTAAAGTAGACAGTTGACTTGAGGGAGAGGGGGAACAACCATAAATGCATAATACTGCTTCCTTTAAAAAGAGTGCCTGGGTTGGGGGGTCATGAAGCATTATTTTTAGTATTTATTTCATACCTTTCCAGTTAAATGATTATTTCCACGTCTACGTTTTATTTTTTGTAATAAGAACTATCCACCTCAGTAAGTTATCAGCTAGGGTTCACTCCCAGCATGCCCGTGCAGAAACGGTATTCATCAGAACAAGCAAGGGCTCTTCCAAGGCTGGGCTGGTGGGCTACAGTCCTGGGGTCCACAGTCACTGCGTCTCTACTCCTGCACCCTCCCCAGTGTTTAGTTCTGAGATGGGAGGCAAGAGGGTCCTTCTCTCTGAATGCACTTCTCCTTTTATACATTTCCAAAGGTAAGGCAGGGGTTTGGCTTCCTCACCTGTGTCCTATTATTGGGGTTCCGTGGCACGAGAAGCTTCAGCTTGACTTTAATGGTAGCTGGGGTGTGAGAATAGGAAGCGTGTAATGTGGAGAGGTATTTGAAATGTATTATTTTCCCTGTATGTATACGTGGCATAAATGGTGTGCAGGGACACGCCCCTCTCTTGAGGCAGGTAGCGCTTCCAGTGACAAGAGTCAAGAAGGAGAGAAGGTGTTTCTGTAGGACACCAGCAACAATTCATCCCCTGCTCCCCCCCCCACCCCCGTGTGTTGCATTTGGGGTTTTTGTGGAGGGAAGGTCAACATTTATTTCATGGCTTTTGCATCGCTTTTAACCAATTTTCAGGGCTTTGTGTATTTTCTGTACTTGGATAAGCATGGTAGCCAACTGAGGTTAGTTTTTATGTCCGCCTTTAAAAAGTTTAGAGCAAATTTGAGCAGTTTTAGTTTTATAGGAAAACCGAGTCAAAGTTGAGAAAGTCGCCACATACTCACCCTCACGCCCCCTTCCCCAGATTCTCTGGGGTCGGCATCTTGCCTTTCTGGATAGTCAACGCTGGCACAGCTTGAAGGATGAAAGCCTGTAGGTGAGATTGGGGTTCACTTTTGGTGTCGTGCATTGAAAGCAATGGTTCTCACCCCTCCTTAAAGCTGCGACCCTTTAATATGCTTCCTCATGTCCTGGTGACCTCCAGAAAATTATTTCATTGCTACTTCATAGCGGTAATGGGTCGCGACCCACACGTTGAGAACCACTGAGTTAAAGTTTTGTTTTGTTTTGTTTTAATAACAAATTCATAATGTCACACAGAGTAGATTCAGGACCCGAAAACTCTATTGTGTTCCACCTCTCAGTCTCTGTGTTGTTTTCCCCTCACTCTGTGATTTCCACATCCTTCTGCCTGGCGGGTCCCATTTGCCTGCAAAATGAAACCAGGGCCCCTGCACCTGTTCCTTCCTTTGCTGACTCTGCTCTGGGTGATAATAGCATCATGAGTGGTCTTCAAGCACCTCATATCCTGCCACTATGGCCACTTGTCAGGGGAAAACCCAGACAGGATGAGATCCACATTCCCAGCTGTCCCTGTCTTCCAAGGAAAAGAAATCTAAAACCAATGGCTGAAGAGTGAAATCAGATACCCCGGGGAAGGGATGGGGATGTCAGGTCCCTGGTGGTCTGTAAGAGAGGCGCCAAGCCCGGAGCTCCAAGTGCTGGGAAAACCAGCACAGACATGCAGATAATGCCCAGCACCATCCCAGCCCGGTGGGGGCCTTGGAAGGTTGAGCTGAGGATTTGTAAGGATTTGTGAAATACCATTACTGCACAGCCGTCAGGAGCAGTGTGTAGCTCTCAGGCTTCCTGGAAAAATCATGCCTGACTTCCAAGGCTCCCATGAGATGTGGAGCAATCTCTTGTAGAGACAGCTCAGAGTGAGACTCTTAAGATAATTTCTCTGCAGCGTTCTCCAATAATTTTTTTTTTTACAATGATAAGGATTTTTTGCACCCCGATATTAGTTTTCTCAGCTGACGTAGTAATCCAGGCCAAGCCAAATTAAGAGAGACCAGGTTTAATGAGCAAAGCACACTTGGGTGACCGTCCAGTCCCGCAGAACTGTGTTTGGAAAAGGGCACAGGAGATATCACAGTATCACCTGGCAGGTCTGGTGAGGGCGAGGGGGAGGAGCTTAAATACCCTGTAGGCGTGGTCTTGAGTCTCGGGGAGGAGCCTGGACTTTTAGCAGTCTTTCTGAGGGGGCGGGGTCTGGAGAAGGAGGAGTGGGGCCAAGGCGGAGTTTCCAGCCTGACATACAGTACCCACAATAAGAGTAAACTTCATATTGGTCCTAGCACACAAGTACCTCCACACGCCGTCGCTATCTGCATCACCAAAGAGCTCGACAGGAACACAGACTACAGAGCTTACTCTCAACACACTAAATTGGGATCTGCCTGTTAGCAGGGTTTCCACGGAACTGTGATGCACATTGAAATTTAAGATGCTTCAGGGGAGGTGCGTGTTGGTGGCCTTCAATCCAAGCAAATGGGAGGCAGAGGCAAGCCGATCTCTATGAGTTCTGGTATACAAAGGGAGTTCCAGGATAGCCAGAGCTGTTGCATAAGAAACCCTATCTCGAAAACCAAAACAAAAACAAACAAACAAGAAGAAGCTTCAGATAAGAAACCAAAGATAAGTAAACTTTATCTATGTACAACAGGTAATCTCTTTGGTAAGGTTCTTACACTTGAGGCCAGAGCCCTCTGCAAATTGTCTCTACACAGTGGCCCAGGACCCTGCTTTTTTCTCCTCTCAATCCCTCACACATAATCATAATGATAACCAGTTTGTATTATAAAGCTGTCCAGAGGCTGAGTGCTGGCCTCATGCCGTTGGATGCATTAACTTTTAAAATTCTCTGCAAACTTCCGTGGGGCAAGTTTCACTGTTTTGCACTTTATGTGCAAGAGAACTAGGTGCAAACTGTTTGAATAACTTTCCTGGCCGCACAGCTCACAAAATGGAGTCATAAAAGTGTGAGGTGTTTGGAAAGAGGAGTAAGCACACCCCCTAGAATAGAAGAGGGCCAGCAGATTTCTGCATGGTGAAAAGTAGGGGAAAGAGGGCTATTGAATGAAATAGGTGGGGTTAAGGGTTTTTTTTTTTTTTATAGTCTGACTGGAAAGCCACAAAGATGATTGGAGCCAGGCTACTTCAAAAACCCCCAAGAGGCTCAAGAGTGTGCTTGGAATCGCTGGGGCAATATCCAAAATGCTAACTGGAAGTGACTGCACCTTACAGTATCTCAACCCTGGTTGCATAAAGTGTAGTCAACTAGAACATGAATGTGAAACTATTCTGCCAGCTCCCTTCCGGAAGCTTTGAACCGGCAGTGTGGAGGGACACTAAGAACTCTCAGGTAGATGTTCTCTTCTTATTCTTCTCTGTGGGAGGCTACGTAAAGGGTGTAGCTAAGGGAGTGAGTTCAAGGTGTGTGTGTGTGATAGATAGGCAACTTGCAAACTAATAACTCTGACCCAGGACCACAGAGACAGAAGAAGAGGTTCCAGGGCGATCGAGAAAACCTATAGAGAGGATCTTAGATAATTCAAGAGAAGACTCGAAGCCTTTTGGGGAGGAAGTTAACGAACTTATCTGAAAAGATGGTAGCCTGAGCACACAAGAGACATCAGATGATAGCGAAGGATAGAATGAAAAGAAACTCCAAAGACTGGAAGAGTTTATGGAAGTACCTCAGTCAACTAGCTATGCCCCGATTTAATGAAGGCTGTCTAGAAGAGAGACTCCACTAGTCCTCGATGAATATTCTAAATGATGAGCTCCTAAGCTGGGAACAGAGGCCATTCAAGAAAGCCAATGCAATTCTAGCACCTACTGAACAATATTTAAATGACTACAAATGTCAACACTTGGACAAATGGAAGGAACATTGATCAAGGCTATACACGAATTCAAGTCCAAAATGTAACCAATGAAAGAAAAGAAGGACATTGGCAATCCTTGTATTCATTTGTTTTCTGTGGCTATTGTGAAAGACTTCAAGCTGGGTACTTCACTGTAGTGGATAGCCAACCCAAAATTATTAAGGCCACTCCACGTAGTTAAAAGGGAGGTTTATTTTGTAGGGTAACTTACAAATGAAGGGATAGGTTGCAGGGTCTGGGAAAGGTATAGCGCAGTCCGGCGGTGTTCTCTGGAGAACTCTGCTCGGTCTACCTCCTGCGTCCAGCGTCCCCGAACCAAGAGAGCGACCTCCTCTTGATCCTCAGTCTTCCGCTCCCTCCTCTGCCCTACCTTGTGGGCGTGATCATTACTGAAGCCTCAATGGGGGTTGGAACTTCCAGGCCAATGCTGGGTTGGCTATCCACTACACTTTACAAAGAGGTGTATTTAGCTAACAATTGGCAAGATCAGTTTAGTCTTTGGTAAGAGCCCTTTTGGTAAAGTCATCACATGGCAGAGGAAAGGAGAGGGAGCCCACGTGAGGAAGTGGGCACTCCATGAGTCAGCTTCAGAGTATGGCAACCTACTCTGCCAAGAACAAACATGAGGCCAGGTGTTGTGGGAATATCATTGGTCAGCCAATGGCTTGGGGGTAACAAGCCCTAGGGCATAGTCTTGTCTGCATAAGTGACTGCTTAAGAACTGAGGAGAGGAGGGGTCGTGGTCTACTCTCGGGGGTCGGAGCAGAAGCAAGTGGAAGCATGGCTTGTGGTTGGTCCACATCGCCCTTGGGCAGAACACAGGACAATGGCAGCTGGGCCAGCAGTGGTGTCTACTTTGTTCTGCATTCATGAGTGTATTATTCCCATTGCATCCCTTAATAAATTATTGAGCAGACTTTTGTGGGCTATCACTTCAGCTAGGTTAGTACCTTCTTCAGGCAGCACCTCCAGTGATCTGAGTACTTTGCACTTGATCCCAGCTATGAAAAGTCCCACCACTTTAACACCATTATACCAAAGACTGTGCCTCTAGTGCATAAATCCTGAAGCAGCAAACCGTATCTATACCCCAGCCATCTAGTTTCTGTAGAGGAGGAAGTCACAGAATACAATTTGAAGTTAGTAGAGCTCTCATGGGAGAAAATTTTTGGAAAGCATTTTGGCAATATATGCAGACAAACTGAGGACACCCTTACACTGTCGCAATAATTTTACTGGAGAATCCCATATAAAAGTACAAAGGCTGCTGGCCTCGCTCCATGTAGAGAGCCAAAGGCCTTTGGAAAACTGCATGTCCCTGTCTCTCTGCCAGTCAGGATGGACAAGAAATGGAAGGAGTTGAGAGTCTGAAGACAGCCTAGTGTAAAGATGCTTTCTGAGGGCAATGGGGGACTCTAAGAAACCATGGGCAAGGAGCCCTGTTCCCAGGCCTGGGTCAACAAAGACAAGTTCTTCAGGAGCTGGTGGCAGTGAAACAGACACCCTGGTTGCTGAACTCTGGATTCCCTTGGCCCACACTTGGTCCCTGTAAAAAGAACACCCCCTTTCCTGCCTACAGCTTCCCTGGGTGCTTTCCTCGTCTGGAGGTTTCCCAGACACTGGCAAAGCTGAGATGCTGAGGATGGCAGGGGTAACCAGAGACAGCTCTTACCTAACCAAGAGTGAACATCAGTGTGCAACTTTCCAGCTTCCCTACCCCTGGGTCAGAAGTATCTGAGATTAACTCTCCATTGCTCCTCAGAGAGTCCAGTAGGACTGAGTCTCTGGTGGCTCATGGTGCTAACGGTTCATTAAAATTTTCTCTCTCAGGCTTTCTTCCTTCACAGTGCTTTTGTTCCCTCACTGTGCTTCCAGGCATCACCTCCCGTGTAACTCACCTTCAGCCAAGCTCCTTTCTCCTTTTGAGATAAAGATCTCAAACTATGACACTATGGTAAGGGGACAGTGTAATGGGGATCGAGGAAGAAGACAAAAACATCAAGTGCTGGGGGATGTCTTTCTGTGCGCTGTGAATATGTGTTGTTCCCATTGGTTAATAAATGGACTGCTTTGGCCTATGGCAAGGCAGCTTAGAGGCAGGTGGGAAATCCAGGACAGAGACAAGAAAAGGAGAGACACAGGCAGAGAGGAGACACTATCTCGCTGTCCAGGGAGCAGCATGTAATGACACACAGGTAAAGCCATGGAACATGTAGCAACATATAGATTAATAGAATGGGCTGAGTTTAGTTATAAGAGCTAACAAGAAGCTCAAGCCATAGGCCATTGCATGCAATTTGTAATTGATATAAGCCTCTGTGTGTTTACTTGGGTCTGAGCAGCTGAGGGACTGGGCAAGACACAGGAAAGCTTCTGACTACAATCAAGGCTGGTGTATTAGTTTCCTGCAGCTGCTCTAATAAGTCATCTCTGACTTGGTAGTGAAGACACCAGTGTTTACTCTCTCACCATCGAGACCAGAAACCAGACATAAAGGTGTCATTGGAGCTGGACTACAGAGAATCCTCCTTGACTTTTCCTAACCTCTACAGCTCCCAGTGTATCTCAGCTTATAGCTACCCCAGGCAGTCTCTGCTCTGCCTCCACAGTGCCTTCTTCCTGACCCTGGGTAGCCTCTTACCTTCTTATACAGACACTATTATTCATTTGCTCCAGCCCAGTGTGACCCCATCTTAACAAACCACATCTACAATGAACCCGTGATGCTTAATATTGTCAACACGATCAGGACTTGCCTGGAAGACAGCCTCCAGGCACTCCTGGGAAAGATTATCTAGCTGAGGTCAGCCTCTGAGTATGCCTCTGAAAGGTTCTCTAGGTTGGGCTAATGGAGGAGGGAAGATCTGTCTTAATTGTGAGTGCCACCGTCCTGTAGGGCAGGATCACTGATCCAATAAAGAGGGGAAACGGGACTGAACACCAGTACTCATCTCCCTCTGTATCCTGACTGTGGACACGATGTGAGCGACTGCCTCAAGCTCCTTCCGCATGACTTTCCTGAGGTGATGGACAGCAGCTTGGACTCATGGACCAAAATCAACCCTTCCGTCATAGTTTCTCATGTCAGACATTTTGTCACAATAATGAGGCCAGTGACTAAGGAAAGAAACTTTCCCCGGATAAGGTTGCATTCCATGGTTCAAGGTAGACATACACTTTGGGGTGGTGGGGGCGAAACAACACTTCATATCGCCCACCAGCGTGAGGGGTGTGGATGCAAAAGGCCTGAGTGCTGGAGAATGAGGGATTTGACTATAGACAGTCATGGAAGCAGGAGGCAGAGTCCATGCCTTTTCCTGCTGTGCTGTTGGGGTAGTGATGGAGAGGGAACGCTGAACACAGACAAGAAACCCGCCAGAATACTAGAACCGAAAAGGGTAAGCTGTGTCTTTGTCTCTCGGTGATTCTGGCCCTGACACCCGCTGGCCTTGCAGGAAGAGCTAATGCCCTTTTGTCACTGAGTGGTGAAGTCAGAGCTGGAACGCTGCAAATTCAGGTGGCCCCTCACTGGGCCAGCCAAGGGATGACAGCCTGAGGCGTACCGGGAAGCCTGGCATCTGCAACGACCTCCAGATTGCATACGCAGAGATGAACACATCCGCACATCTCTCGTGTGACCATCCCTGCCCCGGAGAAGGACATTCTCAAAAGGTCACTCCAGCCTGGCTCAGCAGGCGCAGGACAACACCATTTGTTCTGGAATAGATTTCTACTGGAGGAAGGGGAGCTGGCCGTGAGAAGCTCTATTAATTCTACAAACCTACACTCTATTGAGTAGGATCTTTGCACACAGCAGACACACCAGAAGTCTGGTCCATTGCTGTGAAATAACTCGAAGAGCAGTGTTGGCCTGCAGTCTCGCATGACTAAGTAAGCCAAACACAGCTGTGCAGCCCTCTGAGGGCTGAAGTGATCCCTGAATGGCTGTGGCCCACTCCTCGCCTCCATAATTGCTTCTCCATTGTAGCTCCTAAGCTGCCAAGTGTACCATTCCATTAATACCCCCCCCCAACACTTCACACTGCTCACAATCTGAAATCATGTCAAAAAGATTTGAATAAAAGTAGGGTGGGAGAATCAAGGGCTGTGGTAAAATCCCTTGAAATTCAGAGTGGAAAAAATGACCAAAAGCAAGCTGTCAGCGTCCCCCGGCCAAGAGGACAGCTATTACAGTTTGCAGAGGCAAGCAGGAGGCATTTCTGTACAGGTGAAGAGGCCGCCAGCAGCCCCAGTATTCACAGCACCAGAGGTTTATTCAAATCCCACTTCAAATCTTGTAATCCCTCCAGTCCTTAACGGCTCACGATGACATCATCTTTCCCTTCCTTTCAGACCAAGGCCCATGCTTCTGCATCCAAGCGCTGCTGTGTTCTAGCGAGTGTGTGGCTTTCAGAAGGATGAAGGAAATCCAATCGCATATAGAGAGGACAGAATTTTAAAAAATGTGCTAGCACTTTACTCCTTCCTCACAGGTGCCATTGACTTTGGACCTCAGCAAAGACAGAATGTCCTAGATCACTGAGGGGTGTCCGGCGGCTGCCATACTGTTTGCTGACGTGGATGTTTGTGTTGCTGGTGTTACATTGATGACATCCTTGGAGAGCAGAGGAATGACAAGTTTTCAGGGCTTTGACACCTGAACGAGGCTATACAATGGAGGCAAAACAGAGTCAGAGAACACTATTATTGAGTTATGTTCAAAGCATGTTGCTGCCACTGGAATGGGTTGTTTAAAATTCCATAGTTCCACTCAGGGGATCTCAAGAAGTGGAAGCTCCATCTTGCCTTTCTTTTCCTTTCTCCTTCCTCTCTCCATTCCATGCCGACCTATGTTGTCTCTATGTCTATCTAAGTCTGAGTGGTGGGATCTGAAAGCTCTGGATAATGTAGAAGCATTGATTGATAGAGTTTTTCATTCATTCATTAGCTATTTCATGAACTGTGTACTAAGCAATGAGTACTGAATAGTCAAGAATAAATGGCACTGGACTCCTCTTGTCCCTGGACCTTCTCAATCCATTGATGGTAATAGCCTTTGGAACAAATAAATTGCAACATACAAAGATAGCCGAGGGAGCAACTCACTGTGCCAAGGCAGCGTTTCCCAACAGTTCCAGAGAACCACCCTTGTACACACATTTTCTGAGCCATAAAATATTCTTACAGATCACTTTGAGTTAGTTTTGCAGTGTTGAGTTAATTCAATGGAACGAGGGGGCGTCTTTTTGTGCCAAAAAATACCCTTATGTCAGAGAAAGAAGGGTGGGTGAGTAGAGGAAAGGAGAGGGAGAGGAGGGGGAGAGAGGGTGACCTCAGCTCTCTGCCTGCTAGAGGGCTTAGCACACTTCAGTGCCCTGGTGCCTTAGCGAATCATGAGGTTGTTGCAGCTTGGGGCGTGTATTTGTGTGCAAATGTGTGCTTGCTCCCTCTTCTCTGACACCTTTTTTGCCCTCTTTGCCATCTCCCAGTTCCCTTTCCAATAGGCTGAAGGACTCATAGGACATGGGAGAGCCTGGTTGCCTTGCCCTTCTGGTGGCTGAAACCATCATACCATGACATTCATCAGCATCATTAGGAAATCTACATTCCAAGGTCTCTGAAATCCCATCTGTGCCTCAGCAGAGAGAAGACAGAGTCGCCAAACTTCACCCCCACCCCAATCCTTATTGAGTCTAAATTTGGACCCAGATGCAAACTGAGGTCTTATGCTCATTTATAGTTGGCAAATGGCAAGTGCCTGTTTTGTGAAGAAGGACTTCATGGCCATCAAAATCTGTTAGGGAGTCACGTGGTGATGAGTTGAATGTTAATGAATCTGGAACATCTGGATTAGATTTCCTCCCAAACAAACAGGGTTATGAAAATTAGTGGGCGAAAAGTGTCTTCTGACCAAAGGCACTATGGGGCTGTTCCTGAGCCCATCTGTCAGGAATGCTTCAGCCGGGCCTGGGTAAGGCTGTTCCCACACCCCCGAGGCCATGGCAAACAGGGCTGGAGCAAAAAGGACCGCCCTGTGAGCTGTTGGTAATGTGAAAGTGAGAACTCTTCATTGAAGGAATGTTTCCTGAGCACCTAACCCATGCCAACTACCATGCCAGGGCTCTGCAGAATATAAGACAGTCCCACCCTTGGCTCTCTTGCAATTGAAATTGACCAGTCTAAGGGTGGTTACTGGTCCAGGTGTTTTAGGAGCTCACAGAAGCCCACATGTGTTATAGCTCAGGGTGGGTGGACTGAGAAGGTCTCCCTAGGGATGTGACCTCAGGCTGACAGCTCCAGAATGTTGATGAAACCCACAGACTCCAGATCTAGTCTCAAGGCCTCACACCTGGCAGGGTCATAAATACTTGTCAAGTGAATGGCTTCTTTAAAAAAATAAAATGCAGTGTGGTGATATTGTGTTCCCCAAAATATTGTGCACCCGAATAAACTTATCTGGGGTCAGAGGACAGAACAGCCACTAGATACAGAGGCCAAAAAATGGTGGCACACACACCTTTAATCCTATCACTTGGGAGGCAGAGATCCACCCGGATCTCTGTGAGTTCAAGGCCACACTGAAACAACCAGGAATGGTGACTCATGCCTTTAATCCCAGGAAGTGATGGCAGAAAGCAGAAAGGTATATAAGGTGTGAGGACCAGGAACTAGAGCTGGTTAAGCATTCAGGCTTTTGAGCAGTGGTTCAGCTGAGATCCATTTGGATAAGGACACAGAAGCTTCCAGTCTGAGGAAACAGGGTCAGCTGAGAAGTTATTGAGGTGAGGTTAGCTGTGGCCTGCCTGTTCTGTCTCTCTGATCTTCCAGCGTTCATCCCAATACCTGACCTTGGGTTTGATTTTATTAATAACTTGTAGTTAGAGTTTTCCTGCCTGGCCCACAGTCAGAACAAATCTCTCTCACCTGCCAGGCCCATAGATGCTCAGAACCAACCAAGTAAACACACAGAAACTTACATTGTTTACAAACTGTATGGCTGTGGCAGGCTTCTTGTTATCTACTTCTTCTATCTTAAATTAACCCATTTCTATTAATCTATACTTTGCCACGTGGCTTGTGGCTTACCATTACCTTACATCTTCATTGTCATGGCGGTGGCTGACAGTATCTCTCCGCCCCAGCCTTCACTTCCCAGAATTCTCCTCCTCCTTGTCCCGCCTACCCTATCCTTCCTGCCTGGCTACAGGCCAATCAGCACTTTATTTATTTTAACCAATCAGAGCAACACATTTGACATATAGAACATCCCACAGCAATAACTCTTTAAGATTCATGTTATGATGTGGAGAAAGAGAGAAAGAGGGAGAACATTTGGAAGGAAGGACTAGTCTATGCCCAAAGCCTGACTGAGAAAGAAGCATTAAAGGCAGGACACATGTGGGGAGGAGGGGAGGAGGCAGCTGCAAAGCCTAGTCCTGATGGGGGAGGACCTCATAAGGCCAGTTAAAAGCTCAGGCTTGGGGTTGGGGATTTAGCCCAGTGGTAGAGTGCTTGCCTAGCAAGTGCAAGGCCCTGGGTTCAGTCCTCAGTTCTGGGGAAAAAAAAAGCCTAGGCTTCACCTTAAGGTCAGTGTAACATTCTTGAAGAACACTAAGTGAAGAAATGGCACCATCAGCTTTATTGGGGGAAGCACTGCTGGTTACCATGTGCAGAGCAGATCTGTATGCACTGAGACTGGAAACTGGGTTGCCACAATGGAAATGTATTGTGGGTCTTACTAGGGGCGAGGAGAGCAAGGAAGAGAGAGTTGGGCAGGTCTTAAACGTATATCAGAGGCAGAATCAGGGGGGTCTCACTAGCCATATGAAGGCAGAAGACAAGGAGGATAGTGGGAGGAGCCACCCTCAACCTACACACAGATTCTTGTGGTGGTTCATTCATTAAGCTCCTCCTTGGGAAGAACAGAGTCGGAAGGGGAAGAGGCTAAGCAAGCAGTGACCTTTAGGTGACATCCCCACAGAGAGCAGTTTTGTTCTGACCCTATGCGGAAACACTGACATATCTCTGCTGTAGGATAATGCTCTTGTACACTGTAAAGATTTGTCATTTGAATTGGTTTAATAAAATGCTGATTGGCCAGTAGCCAAGCAGGAATATAGGTGGGGTGACCAAACTAAGAATGCTGGGAAAAGGAGGGCGGAGCCAGAAGTTGCCAGCCTGATGCAAAAGAAGCAAGATAAGAATACCATACCAAGAAAAGGTACCAAGCCACATGGTTAAACATAGATAAGAATTATGGGTTAATTTAAGTGTAAGAGCTAGTTAGTAATAAGCCTGAGCTACTAGCCGAGCATTTATAAGTACTATTAAACCTCTGAGTCAATGATTTGGGCAGCAGCTGCTTGGTATTTGGGAGTTGCTGGTGAGACAGAAACCTCTGTTTACATATCTTGAACTGTTATAGTTGGTGTACTTACTTATGTCAAGACACTCAATATAAGAAGCAAGAACAACTCTTGGGATATATAAAACAATGAAAGACATGAGAGAGAAGCCAGGATTCCAGATGGACATGATGGCACATGTCTACAGCCCTCATGTGGAAGACAGAGGCAGGAAGACTGATCTGGCCCAGGAATTTGAGGGAACTGGATATGTGAGCCAGTTCTACTGCTCACCTTGGCTTGATCCACACATGGACTTTAACATTATAGAAAGTATCTCTTGAAAATTGACGTGTGACCCCTTCAAGAAACTCTTTTTGAATTCTGGTGCTCACACTAAGAGCTACTTAAACTCACCCTGAACACGAAGCTTGTTTCTTATGCTTCACTCACTCCAGTGGAACGCAGGTCCACGCATCTGTCTGCATTCATCCCTCGGTTCAATCTGCGAGCACTGCCACGATCCAAGTATGGTCACTGTTAGAGCAGTGACAACAGAGAAGCCTGGAGGGTGAAGGAGGGTGTGTGAGCTTCTTTTCTGTTGCTATGGCAAAATACCCTGACCAAAGTAACAAAACAGGCAGACAAAACCCTAGGGAGAAAGGTGGTTTGGTTTGGATTGGTTTGGTTTTTTTTTGGCTTATTGTTACAGAGGAATAGAGTCTGTGGTGGGGAAGACATTGCAACAGGCAGAGAAGTCACAGTAGGGGGAGCAGGAAGCTGGCTGGTCACACTGCATCCTGTTCAGGAAGCAGAGAGACAATAAGAAGTGTGGGTCCAGGCTACGAAACCTCAAACCCCATCCCAGGGATCCACTTCTTCCTGAGAGGCACCGGCTCCTAAAGGCACCACAGTCTTCTAAAACAACGTCACCAGCTGGGAAGCAGGTGTCCAAACACATGAGGGCATTTCACATTCAGAGTACAACAGGGAGGCACTCATACGTGTCTTCACAATGCGAACTGCCATGAGAGACTGCCAGAGCTGTGCCCACAAGACCTCCATAATTTGACACAAAAAGTGCTTCTGCAAGGGTTTCACACCAGCAACTGCCTGTCCAGCTCTATGCAGAAGACACCCTTGCTATTGATCCTGTAGCCACGGTCAAACAGGAAGTCAGGAGAAAATACATGCTGCTTTGGCAGCCTTTCTCCTGGGGCTCAGGCGAACCAGGAGCAGCTATGGGCAGGTGCAGACTCTCAGAAGTCCTCGGGAGCTATGTTGGTGTATTAGCTCATGGGCTGCCAAGGCTTGTTGTGGGAGTATTTGAACACTGTGTGAAGACGTGTTGCTGTGATTGGTGTAATAAAGAGCTAAATGGCTAATAGTTAGGCAGCAGAGAATAGGCGGGATTTCTAGGGAGAGAGAGAGAGCATTCTGGGAAGAAGAGAAGTGGAGAGATGCCAGGAGACTCTGAGGAAGTTGGATATATGGTACAGAGCAGAGGTAACTGAGCCACATGGCAGGATGTAGATTAATAGAGACAACTTAATTTGAGCGAAGTGGGAAAAAGCCTGAGCTAAGGCCAAGCTTTCGTAATTAATAGTAAGTCTCTGTGTTGTTATTTGTGGGCTGGCGATCCAAAGATAGTCCGACAAAAAAGCTTCCTACAGAGGCTGATGATATTCTACTCCCTGTAACAGAATTGCAATAGTGTCAACCTAGAAAGTAGAATCTTAAGGAAGTCCATTCAGAAACCCATCTCACACCAGCCTGACACACCTATAATTGAGCAATACCACTCTCCTGCACAGCCTCCTGTGCAGAGGAAGAGGTCTTGTCCCGGGTTCCTAGCTCAGATCTACTGAAGACCTTGGGATTTCCTAAGTAATAGGAGTGTTTCCTCTTGTTCATAATGAATCACCTTCACTTATAACTAAGTTTATGCTATGCAGTGAGAAAGGCATGTGTCACCACTGCCCGGCCTAACAACTCTTTGAAAGTAGGATTCTGGAAGCTTCCAGATTGGTGACGATATCCACGTGCTGGATAAGTATTACATCCCAACTCCATGGGGCTAGAGACACTTGTACTTAGGACCCTTCTGGACCTTGGCTATGCCTCTCTTTTTCTGCCAATCATTCATGTCCTTTACAATAAGCCAGTAAATGTAAGTATCAAATTTCCTGAGTTCCGGGAGCCACTGGAGGCAGGAATTGTGGGGACCCCACAGAATAGCAAGCCAGTCAGAAGGGTGAGTGACTGGCAACTGGAGACTTGTGACTCAAATCTGAAGTCTTGCAGGACATAAGTCCTGACCAATGGGGTCTATAATAAAAGCAGACAGGGAAAAGAATGGAATTAAAGTCATTGGACAGCCAAATGCTGGAGTAACAAATGACATAAAATGAGACAATTTGTTATGTACAAATCCAGGCAGTGCTGGGAACAGCTACCAACAGCAATAAGCTTAAGGCAAAATTGATGATGCACAGTACCCCTCTCGATGGTTATTAGGCGGGATCAGTGGCCTCTTCAGGCGGTCAGTCCGACATAATACAACAGTACTATTGGCTTATAAAATAATTCTTACTTTCCTCTTCATGTAACAGGAGGTCCCAGCACACAGTTCATTCGAAACTGACCCAGGCTTTTTAACACGCATCATAAATAAGTTGGGCCTGGAAGCATGTCTGTTACTTAATACCTTTTCCTTGGTCTGTGATGAAACCATTAGAGTGGGATCTAGTTTTCCTCCTACTATTTATGGTGCAGACTCTTCCTGGGGATCAGACTGAGATCTAGGCTGGACTCACGTGGGTGGTTCAGTCCATAAATAATTCTGCCAAATAGAGAGATCACTGAAGTCTGGTGGTAACTCAATATGTCTCTTAGCTGGCTTCTCTAAGAGAAGGTAAAGAATATACAAGTTAAACATCCCTTATCCAAAAATCCCAAATCCAAACTACTCTAAAATCCAAACTCCTCTGAGCATGAACAAGCTCACCACAAGTAGAAAATTATATGGTGTGAAACTTCATTTCATGTACAAAATTACATAAAATGTTGGATAAAGTTACCGTGACACTATGTGGGCATAAGGGGCATATAAAACATAAATGAATTTTGCACTTAAACTTGGGTCCTATCCTCAGGGTATTTCATTATGTATATATGAATATTCCAAAATTTAAAAAAAACCTATGTAAATCTGAACATTTTTTGAACTGGAGTATTTCAGTGACGCCCAATCTGTGTCAATCTTTGGTGAAATATATATTTAAACGTTGCTGTTTCCTCACGTAAAAGACTGGCCTGAGGGCTGAGAGATGGCCCAGTGGTTAAGAGCACTAGCTGTTCTTTCAGACGACCCAGGTTCAATTCCCAGCACCCACATGGCAGCTCTCAACTGTCCATAACTCCAGTTCCAGGGGCTCCCACACCACTACACAGACACACATGCAGGCAAAACACCAATGCACATAAAATAAATTTTAAAAATCGACCTGAAAAACTAAATCATACATACACAATAAATTAACTGATGTGTAATTAATTTGGGAGAATACAGGTGGAGTTTTTAATATGGAATAGCTATAACTTGGAATCTCTAGTCTCTGGGGAGTTGTTTAAAGAATAAACCCATGTCATGACCCCAGCTATGATTCCTAGCAATAGCAGAGAGGGTTCCCCTGTAACCAGATTGGTGACTACCCTAATTGTCATCATAGAACTTAACATCCAGTAACTGATGGAAGCAGATGCAGAGATCCACAGCCAAGCACTGGGCTGAGCTCCTGGAGTCCAGTTGAGGAGAGAGAGGAGGGATTGTATGAGCAAGGGGAGGCAGAGGGGTGGGGTGTCAAGACCATGATGGGGAAAACCATAGAGACAGCTGACTCAAGCTAATGGGAACTCTGGACTGACAGCTGGGGAACCTGCAGGGGACTGAACTAGGACTTCTGAATGTGGGTGACAGTTGTGGGTGGCTTGATCTGTTTGTGGGGCCCCTGGCAGTGGGCAGATGCATGAAGTGACTCTTTGGAGCCCATTCCCCATGGTGGGATACCTTGTTCAGCCTTGATGCAAGGGGGAGGACCTTGGTCCTGCCTCAACTTGGTAAGCCAGCCTGTGTTAACTCCCTAGGGAGGCCTTACACCCTCTGAGGAGTGGATGGGGGTGAGGTGTGTGTGAGAGGGAGTGGGAGAAGGGGAGGGAGAGAGAATTGCCGTTGGTATGTAAAATGAAAAAAAAATTTTAAAATAAAAAAATAGAAAAAAGCCGGAGTCTTTAAATGATCTAACACTGCAAAGTCTTCCCAAGATGCTTCCCTCAGTCAGCTTCCTGCTTCCTTTTCTCCTAGGCCATGTCTCAGGCATGCTAGGCAGGCTCTCCACCAGAGTCCCAATCCCAGCCCTTCAGCGAACATTTTCAAATGATCTCTTAGGACCCGAGAATAAAGGACCTGGTGAGCTATGTAAGGTGGGCCATTGAGCTTAGTTCCTGAGGATAAAGAAGGTGAGCCTTCCAGGAAGCAGCTGGGAAGGAGCCCAGCTTCTTCTTCTTGTATTAATTAACTAAATTTATTAATTTATTTTATATCTGGACCGTAGTTTCCCCTCCCTCTCCTTCCCTCTCTCCTCCTCCTCCTCCTCCTTCTTCTGTTTTTTTTTTTTTTTAATTTAATTTAACTTTTTTAGACTAGGCTGGTCTCAAACTTACATAAATCCACCTGCCTCTGCTTCCCGAGTGCTGGGATTAAAGGCGTGTGCCACCACCACCTGGCTCCTCCTCTGCTTCTTTTCACAAAGGGACAGGCCTCCCTTGGGTGTCAACAAAGCATCCCAGCTTCTTTTTTTAACCAGGTCATTTTGGGGAATTATGTTCATTCACCTTCAGTCCTGTCTGAAGATAAAAATGGCTCACTAGTGAGTCACAATATCCCACTGATTTTGTCTGAGGAAAGGAAACAATTCAACAGACTTGTACTGTTCTTAGACACAGATCTCTTTTCAGGTTCCTCTATGCCCAAATCCAAGGTATTGTGACCTCTTTATTGGTATACACTCTCCATCCATCCCACCTTGCAAATGGCCATATTTTCTGGGTTTCATCGTATATCACCATTTCTGTGGTATTCCCAGCCCACCACTGCAAGACTATAACTGGGTACCAGTTTTCTACTGTGCTGGTTGTGTTTGGATTCCTCTGATTTATGGTACCTGCTGTGATCTGGTTCTACCATACATTTCCAGCCCTGTTAGCCATCATCCCTGTTCCCCACTGGTCAACATACATTGTCTCATTCTCTTACGGAGCATGCCATTAAATGTTTGGACTTGTCTCATTTATGTCTTCCCGATCTTTGTCACATCTATCAAGGACAAATCAGTTTAGAGCTGTGATACCTTTTGATATATCAAAACTTTTTACCATTTCTCAATGGCTCTACTTGTCAATAGTAAGTATTACCTCCCATTGTCTTAAAATCTTTTGAGAGAGCCAGGCAGTGGTGGCGCACGCCTGTAATCCCAGCACTCGGGAGGCAGAGGCAGGTGGATCTCTGTGAGTTTGAGGCCAGCCTGGTCTACAGAGCTAGTCCAGGACAGGCTTCAAAGCTACAGAGAAACCCTGTCTCAAAAACAAAAACAAACAAACAAAAAAATCTTTTGAGGAGCTGGGGACAGCTTGGTGCCAGTGTTTACCTGGCATGTATAAAGCTCTGGTTTGGTCCTCAGTATTACACAGACACACAAAGTCTTTTTGGTGTGGTTAAACAACTGTGCCAGCCTTCTCTTCCTTCCTTCCTTCCTTCCTTCCTTCCTTCCTTCCTTCTTTCTTTCTTTCTTCCCTCCCATTCTTTCTTTTATAATTTACTTTCAGTCATTTTGTGTTCTTATGAATAATCTTCATAATCAGAAAATGCCTGAATTTTCTTCTGACATTTCTTTGGATTACCATTATGTCTGGTTTTATTTCTGACGCCTTATTGGGTGGCTTCTGTTGTATCTGTGCTGTCTTGTTTATTCACGTTCTTTTCCTCTTTACTTGATGGTGAATTGACTTTTAGTATTTTTCTCCTCTGCAAGTCTGGATTTGCACATTATATTATATATCTTTTCCATTACTGTATATTCTAGGTATTTAATGCACTAGTTGTACTTAAATATATTAGTTTCAAATTTTTCTTTTCTTCCTGAGCTATGCAAGGATCTTAAAACTTTTTTTTTAACTCTAGTGACTTATTTTCCAGTTTATTTATTTGATACTAAGTTCTAGTTTATTCTTAAAATTTATAAAATAAGTGCAGTATTAAACACATTATGAACAACATACTGTTTACCATCTTAGTTAGAGTCTCCATTGCTATGATAAAACACAACTATAAGCAACCTGGGAAGGAGAAGATTTATTTCAGCGCTTGGTTCCACATCACAGTCCATCCCTGAGTGAAGTCAGGGCAAGAACTCAAGCAGGGCAGCCACCTAGAGGCAGGAACTGGAACAGAAGTCGTAAAGGAGTCCTGCTTGTGGCCTCACTCCTCATGGCTTGCTCATCTTACTTCTCCATAGCAACCAGGACCATCAGCCCAGGGACAGCATGGCCCACAGTGAACTGGGCCTCCCACATCAATCATCAGTCAAGAAAATGTGGCGTAGGCTTGCCCACAGGCCAGACTGGTGGACACATTTTCTCCATTGAAGATTCCTCTTCCAGATGCTTTAGACTGTGTGAAGCTGACAAAACTAACCAGAACGTCCACCACTTGTTCTTATATTCTAGTCTGTTCCTCTTGGAATGTATTCTTGTAGTTTCTCCTGAGTATCTTTTGGTATGAAATAAACTCTTATTATTTCTCTATTTCATATAGGTTTTTGACAAGTTTTCTAGGTATAAAAATTTTAGATTGACTTCTTTTTTTCTTACATATTGTACACATTAAATATTACTATGCTTTGCCTTTTAATATGTTATAGAACACTATTTACTGTTTCTTGCTATTTTATACCTTTCTCGGTTTTTGTTTTGTTTTTCTCAAGACAGGGTTTCTCTGTGTGACAGTCCTGGTTGTCTGGAACTCACTCTGTAGATCAGGCTGCCCTTAAACTCAGAGCTCTGCCTGCCTCTGCCTCCCAAGTGCTGAGATTAAGGGCATGTGCCACCACCACCACCCTACCCCGCTTCCTTTCTTTCTCTCCGAGGTAGAGACTCACTGTGTAGATCAACTGGCCTGAAATTTACTCTGTAGCTCAGGCTGTCCCAAAACACCAGCCCTCATGCCCCACCCTCCCATTTGCTAGGATTACAGTTGTGTGCCACCACGCCAAGCTTCTTTTGGCTTTCTCTCCAGATGTTATATGACTTTCTCTATATCTTTGCAGTCCCTTTATTATCTTACAGTGATTTATTATTTATCGGGATTGGATCAGCTGGTTTCCTGGTTTCTAGTAAGATCTGAGGATCTTCAGTAATTCTGGAAATAATGAGAACGTCTGTTAGACTTATAGTAGACTTTCCCCATTGAGCCTGTAGGTTTCTTACCCACTTTTTCATGTATTCCGTCTTTGTGTGTCTTGACTAACTCTGAATAATTCCTTCACATCGCATTACCAGTTTACTAATTCTCTTTCATCTGTTCAATTTCTGCTTTATAATACCACTTCTGAGTTTTTAGTGTCTAGAAATTCTATTTAAAAAAAATTCTTTCCCTTTCTTTACTCATATTTTCAAACTTTCATTTCTAAAAACAAATAAAAAGTATTTGCAGTCTGGGTCTGATGATTTCAGAACAGGAAATTTTTTTTTTGTGCACTTAATTCTGCCAGCAGTCATTTGCTGTGCCTTGTTTATGGGGTTGATGATTTCTGATGCTGACGTGGTGTTCTTGGTACTCATCTGTAGGGATTCTGTGAAACCTGAGCTGTAGTTGACGACTGCAGAAAAGATCTACACCAGTCTTTAGTTGCCTAAGGACACTGTGACTTAGAAGTGCTTTGAACTAAATTCTCCACTGGTGTTCAGATCACAGAGATAGTGCAAATTCAGGTATAAAAAAAAAAACTATACAAAGACCAACTCCATCCAGTATGACGTCTCCTTGATATCCCTTTCGACACGGCACACAGGAAGCCTATTTCTAGTCTACTCTAAAATGTATGACTCATGGAATCCAGCTTCAAGTGAAGGTTTCCTCTTTGATCTCTTATCTTGGTTGGGTCCTGGACCTCCACAAGGGGAGCCCAGGTCATTAGGGGCTGACAGTCCTCTAGAGGTCCTTCTCCAGGGCGTTGTTGGCTTCTGTAAATTCCTTGCTTCCCTTCAGTTGTTAGAGCACTTAAAATCATGGTTGCCATCACATTTTATACTACACCCCAAATCTAGCTGGTCGTAGTTCTAAGAAGGACAGTCCTTATGCCTCCTCTGTGTGGATGACAGGCTTCCTGAGAAGTGACGGTTTCTTATTAACTTTGGTTTTATTTTCTATGGGTTTCCTCTGCAAACCCTACTATAGAGTTTAGACAATCGAATGTTGTGACCGTTCCTTTTATCTGTCACCTTTGCCAGGCCCTGGTGCCAAGTTGTTTGGTGAAATGTCAGTTTGGATGTGGAAGTGTTTTAAAACTAGATTTTAACATTTGCAAACACAGACTTCGAATACAAAGGATTACATTACTGTTTGTCAAGCAAGAGAGCCTTGTCCAATCCATTGGAAGCCCCAAGAGCAGAATTGAAACTGCCTTTAGGGGGAATTCAGACCGCAACACAGAAATCTTGCTTTCCTTTCTAGCTCACCATCCTTGCCATGTGGATTCCAGAACTGAGATGACACCATCAACTCTTACCTATACTTTGGCTCTTCAGAGTCCAGGTTTGACAGGTCCACAGTCACTGATCCAGTTTTTTGGAAGAGAGCTCTCTTTGCATATTTGAAAACACCCCTGTTAGGTTCTGTTGTTTTTGTTTTTTCAAAGAACTCTGGCCAGTGTAGAAGTTCAAGAAACAGGAACGTGTGAACAATGGGTATCGAATAAGCACTTGCTATTTAGTTATTTAATTCATCCAAACTTCTAGCTTGGGGCTTTCCTCTTTTCTAGGTTTTGCCACTGCTTAGGAAAATTGCTTATCTCTGCTTCTGTTGTGTTTTAATCCACACAGCCACGGACCCTGTCCTTCAACTGGGCCCAAGTTCCTGTGATAAGAACTTCTGTGCTGAGCTCAGAATCAATACTGCAGCTTAGAACTACTATGAGTTTCAAGAGACACCTAGGAGGATGCCAGGGCCTCTGGGACTCCACAGTGTTCCCAATACACGGTGACAGCACAGTCCTTTGCAGGTTCACACTCCGCTGCTAATTAAACACACAGTTTAGAAGCATTTTCAGGCCACATGTCTCCATAGTTACTCAGGTTGGAAGAAACTTTAGGGATTTAAAACAAATAATAAAAGTCAAAGATACCAGAAAATAAGTCATGGTGAATGGGTGAAGGAGGCCATATTCAGACTTTGTGGAGGATAGGAACCTTCTCAAGTTTACCTCCCTTCTCCAAGTTTATCACAAATGCTCACTTGACTCCCTAGAAAGTTTAGAACATCTGCCTACCTTGTGTTACCGAAGGCCTGGCTCCTGAATGTCACCTGTTAGTGCTGGCCAAACTCCAAGGTGAAAGCAAAGCTCTTATTTGCTCTGTGTCACTACAAAATCAACGAAGCTATCTGTATTAATTCATTTAATATGATTATTTCTCCACAGCGAGGACCTGGGGCCAGATTAGAATGGCAGGCTATTCCGACATGTGAAAGTTTGAAACTGTCATCCCTTGGAATGTTGTGGTCAGGGTGTCTTTCACTCTAGGCTTTGTTCAATATCTGAATTGAAGGGTGTCAAGGCAGACCACATTTGTGAAAATTCATCCAACTCTACACTTTAGATTCATTCCCTTTACTATATGTTGTATCTCAGGAGAGAGGGGAGTGAGGGAAAGGGAAGGATGATGATGGTGATGATGATAATGTCCTCAGTTCATCTTTTTGTGGTTTGGGAGCTAAAAGCCATCAAGGGCTTACATGTACTGTGCAAACACTCTACCACTGAGCTACATCCTTAGTACATTGTGTCTCCTGAGTTCATTGTAGGGCTGGAGGAACTGAGAGATTTGAATCCAGGGCCTCTGAGTGCTAGGCAGGTGCTCTGCCACTGATCCAAATCTTCAGACTCTTTTTCTGTGTTTACTTTGAGACAAGAGCTCACAAAGTTGCCTGAGCTGAGGCCCCTTTTAGCCTTTGAAGTGGTTGGATTAAGTGGATTGCAGGCCTGCGCCTCCAGATCTGGCTTCATTCATATTTGAGCTTCTATAGCCATCTGCAGAAGTACCTCTGTGCCCCCTGGTCTGGCCTTCTCCACCCAGTTCCCATGTATCTCTCTGGCTTCACCCATATCACATCAGCCTTGATGGCAATATCATCCTCATTCTGCTCCTCACCAGCCAAAGGCCATCCCATTGGAACCTTCTTCATGACATTTAGAAACATTTAGGGTCACGTCAAGGGGGAAGGAAAAAATCCAGGCCTATAATCCTAGCTACACTGGAAGTCAGAGGCAGGAGGACTGCAAGATCTGGTCTGTCTGAGCAAGTTCAAGGGCAGCCTGGGGAACTAGACAAGATCCTGTCTCAAAATAAACTTTCAAAATGAAGAGAGGACTGGGCATGTAACTCAATGGTAGAACACATGTCTAGCTCTAAGTCCTATAACTCTGGGTTGAGCACTTTCACGAAAACAAACCAAGACAGGAAACGCTGGTCATGCCCTTGCTGGTGCGGCAGACACACATCCACCGGCCCTCTCTATCTCTGCCGGCATCTTGACCGGCAGCCTCTGAGCACTGGAAGGGCCTCCTTGACTTTCTCAAAAAAAAAAAAAAAAAAAAACGTCTGTTCTTTCAAATGCCTGTCAGGCTAGAGCAGATGCTATAACGCTTGCGCAAAGGCAAATATAGGGCCTGCCTTGGGGCCATGCAAAGACTGAGTTTTGATTTTTATCTCCTGATTTCCTCAGCATAGCTAATGTTATGTTTCTGGTCAATAGACATGAAGGTGGTATTGCTCTGAGCCGGTCCGTTTCATCCCGTGGCCTGCTGACCTTGACTGCACTTTCATGTCCATTCACACAGAATTTACTGTAAAATGAAATGAAAACAAACTGGAGGTTCTCCAGAAAGGCACCGTTGGACATATCTGTGAGAGGAGAGATGTGTCTACTCGACTCATTGAAGCCGTCCTGCGTTCCCAGCCATCCCTCCCTCTTCCCTCTAAACTTGCACCCTCTCCTCCAACTCTGCAGTTCAGATGAGTTGGGAGGGGGAGGGAGAGATGAGCTACGGGCATGCATGTTCGTAGCCCGGCCCTTCATCACCTCACAGCGTTCGGCCAAACATCCTCTTGATTTTTTAAACGAACTTTAAAAGCAAAGTCATTTCTCACCTTTCACACATTTCAAAAACGTCCCTAGTCACCTGATCGTGACCTTCGTAGCCACATAATAAAATGTTCCCCTGCCCTCCAGAGTTGAAAGTGAAAACTGAGTGGGACCAAGGCATCTGTGGACAGGCGTAGTTTGGCATCTTAATAAATGTCTTAAAATTTGGAGTGGAACCTTGGCTTTTGTCTGTAAACCCTCGGGGAGAAAATGTGAACCCATTTCCTCACTGAAGAAATATCA
The DNA here is from genome assembly GCF_903995425.1 of Onychomys torridus. Classification (NCBI taxonomy): domain Eukaryota; kingdom Metazoa; phylum Chordata; class Mammalia; order Rodentia; family Cricetidae; genus Onychomys; species Onychomys torridus. The sequence goes on from NC_050456.1 coordinate 42,097,921, forward strand.
GAGCGCTTGACAGGCTGGATTCTTTGATCCTCAAGCATTGTGCCTCTCTGTCCCTCCTCTCCCCGAACCTAACTGAGGCTTTGTAACCTGATGCTCTATAAAGAGCTTTTTTCTACAAGGGCATAAAGAGATGTCCTTGCTTAATATTAGCGCTGTCCCTCCATTACCCTCGTCCCAAGCCCTGTCCCTCCAAAGGCGTGCACAGTAAGGCTTGGCTGGCAGAAAAATCTGATCCAGCTGTTTTGAATTAGGAGCATGGGGAGGCTTCTTTATAATATATGACTTAATCATTGTCCCTGAAGTAAACAATCCAAACTGAAGCTGGCAAGGACCAGAATTTGGACTACATCAACCTCCTTTGGCTTTGGAGCAGAGGCAGAATTTGAGACTCACAGGTGTGTTAGTGGTAACTGTTACAGATGGGGAGTGGTCCTTGGCCCTCTGTGGGAATGAAGTATGGCAGTCATGTTATTTGAATCTCCACTCGAAATAAAGAATGCCAAGTGGAGTTTGAGTTGCAAACAGATAACAGATCATCTTTTTTAGTACAAATGGCCCGGCTGTCGCTTGGTAACCACGGTGCCATTGAAACTCCGAGACTGAAGAAGGCATTGTGTTCTTCATGCTGCTTCTTTCCACCAAGGCAAGGATGGTAAACTTCAACAGGACTCCATCCGAGTCTTTTCCACGTCTGTGGATCCATGATTTCTCCTTGACACAAGTTTCCCATCACTTACACCCCAGTGGAGTTAGAGTTAGTCTCCCAAGTGCAGAGGCACCACCACCCCACAAAACAGAAACAGAAAGGCGATGCTGTCACTGTCCCAGTCAGTTCCATTGCCTCTCAGACCTTAGTTAACCTCCCGGCTGAATTACTTAATGTTACCCAGAGGAATAACACCCATTGTTAAAATGGAAAAAAAAAAAAAAAGTGTGCAAGAATAATATTTGTTATGGTTTCTCCAACTGCAAAGTTTTAGAGAATTGTATTCTGAGTTTCAACTTTACAGCAAAGATTCCTCATAAATCGCTGCTGTCCTTTGTTGCTGCGGGGCTACATAGAAACTGGCTCATGAGGAAAGAGGTGGAAACGTCAGAGTTGCCTGGTATAGTAGCGAGGAGGGAGTGGAGGCCTCAGAGAGGTTGTAATGTTAGGCTGGATTTACTGTGTAAGACGTGGGAACCTGCATCCTCACTGAGCCCTTGGGAGGACTCAAGCTTGTTCTCACCGCGGGAGTGGGGAATGTGTAGGTGTAGGAGCATTAGGATTTTTGAGCTTGGTGATTAATGGTAAGAAATGCAGGGTAGGGCTAGAAGATTCCAGAAAGGCCCCTAGTCCTAAGACCTCATCACTCCATCTGTCCTAGAGTACTTTTTACTCTATGTATGGTGGTTAAATTACAAAGGCTAGAGAAGCTGGTTTTTTTTTTTTTTTTTTTAAGCTCGTGGTTCTGGAGGCTAGGTAGTCCATGAGGGTGTGGCGCCAGCTGGGGATGGCCTCTTCGCTGCCTCACAAAGGAGGGGGAACCGCAGGATAAGACCGCTCAGGTGCATCAGACAGAACCCGCTTTTATAGCAAAGTCACTCTCAAGAGAACCCTTCAACCTATTAATGCACAACTCCAGAAACACATGAATCTACAGACGAGGGCAGAGCTCTGGTGGCCTCCCAAGGCTGTGCTTCTCAACAGAGCTGCTTTGGAGACAAAGCTTCCAACACGCACGATTTTCTAGACTGTATCCAAACTATAACACACACACACACACACACACACACACACACACACACACACACACACACACCAGATGGCTCCTGCTGTGTGTGGCTGACCTGTAGAAAGGGTAGAATTGGTAGATGCTCCAATTGTCTTCGTTTCGCAACACTGCCTCTGTCAAAACGTTGGATCCTGGGCTGGAGAGATGGCTCAGAGGTTAAGAGCACTGGCTATTCTTCCAGAGGACCTGAGTTCAATTCCCAGCAGCCACATGGTGGCTCACAACCACCTGTCATGAGATCTGGCGCCCTCTTCTGGCAGACACTGTATACATTGTAAATAAATCTTCAAAACAAAACAAACCCTTGGATCCTGACGCCAGTGGAACCTAAGAAGGGAACTTTTTGGATCAGGCCAGCCAGAGATGTAGCTAGCAGACCCAAGAGGAATAAAAAGTTATTAGAAGCTTGTCCAGTGAGACAAAAGAAGGGGAAGTGTACACGCACGCACGCACGCACGCACGCACGCACGCACGCACGCACGCACGCACGCATGCATGAACCTGCCACAGCCGCCTGTTAGGAAGGACAGGGAGTTTGAGGGTTAAAGAATGTCTCAAGAAATACACTAGGCCCCGGGGGAAGGAGGGCCTTACCTACAGCAACCAGAAGGGAATGCTGGAATATTGAAAATCCAGGTAAGATTTTTCCAGAGGCGCAGCCAAGTCACGGAATCATGACCCAGAGCCCACAGGGCAAAAATGGCTTCAGCTGGAAGGATCAGTTCCACACAGAGGGACGTAAGAAATGCAAGAGGGGACATTATAAGGCGGTGCAGAGAGTGACCTGCTGACCCGGACAATTCGTAAGGAAAGAGTAGATGTATTAAAATCAACATGGGAGGCAGGCGCAAAGCTGGGTAGAAACTAGCATATAGGAAAGATAGGTGAGAAGTTTGAGAGAGAAACACTAAGCAGGCAAAGATACGGAATTTAACATTTTATTTTTATTTATTTATTCCTGTTCCCACATTTTATTGTATTTTCCTGGCAGGCAGCCTGCACTCTGGTAAATCTTGGGGGAAAGGGGGGATTGGCAGAATAATGTGGCTATGGGGATTTGAGTCTTATTACTTGGTGCGCCTAGCCTTGGGTAGACATTCATAAAAATTACATGCTATAGTGGCAGGTCATTTTTTATAAAAATGAATCTTGAGCTTCAGATTTAGGACAAAGGTGAGGGTTTCAGATTAGTCAGGAAATGAGGAAAAATAAGACAAAGGCACCAAGCAAGTGGGGGTGCTGCTTGGAACCCCAGGGTCTTAGAGTCAGAGAACCTAATAGATAAGCCCACTAGGAGACCCTGATGGGTGGCAGACATTTATTTCTTGGAAATTGCCTTTGGATGCTTAATCCCCCAGGGGACTTCCTACTGAGTTAACATTGTGGGGCACCATGGGCTTAGATAGCATGGTTGGGATTGTGTTTGGGTTTAGGGTCTGCCTTTCCTCCTCCTCCTCTACCTCCTCCTCCTCCTCTTCCTTCTCCTCCTCTTCCTCCTCCTCCTCCTCTTTCTCCTCTTCCTCCTCTTCCTCCTCACCTTCCACTCCTTCAACCTGTTTGCACTCACTATTTTTTTCACCTTAGGAAAGTTTTGAGCCGTCTCTCTCTTCCACCCCCCTCCTCTCTTCCTTCATGTTCTTTCCTCCTTTGTGAGAGGAATGGAGCACAGGAGGGCAAGGCCCGCCTGACCTCACCTCTCTAGCCTTGACTCACACTCTGCTCTCCCTGGATGGATCTGGTGCCCCCAAACACACTCACTGATCAGGGCACAGCCACCTTCGAAGCGGCTTCCTAGTTTCCATCCCCTCCAGGTCCTAACAATCTTCTCCTCCCTCCTTCCTTCTGCTTTCTTCCTGGGGAACCTTCTTTGAACCCTTTGCTTAAGCGCTGGCCCAGGAAGAGAAGGCAGGGTTTCAGCTGCAGGCTCTCCCAAGTGACTTTTTGTTAAAAGGCCACGTGGGAGATAATCCAAATGGTCCCCAGAGGTTGCCCTCAGGTGCTGCTTCCTCATTATCTCTGGAGCAGAGGGCAGTTACAGCCCTTCTTTCCCATGCACTGCCTAGTCATGCCCCTGTCTCCACAGAGCAATGGTGACTGCCTTCTGAAAACTAGATTGGCAAAGTGATACTTTTCCTCTTTTCTAAACTTGGAAAAGTTGTCAGACTGGCTGGAGTCTTCCATCAATACGCCTCTTTGCTACACACTTTGTGGTGCGTTGTTGTGTTTCAGTTATGAAATTAATGCACCAAGGACCTAGAAAGTGATCCTCATGGTGTCTTTGAAATGATTCCTTATTGCTCAGCGCTTTGCTTTGGTTCTGTTTAGTTGATTGTGCCCATTTTTTTTTCCTTGTCATTTATTCAGCAAATCAGGCCAGAGAAGCATTTTCATGGCTCACATCCTCACATGTGTCTTTTCAAGACAACCAGTGGGATTTTACTTCAAAGCTCCCTCATATCCAAGGGCTTTAGAAGTCACAGCAGCCCTCTATTCCCTGTATTAAAATACTTGCACACAGACAGTGTTCTCTCTGGTTTACTGACAGGCTAATGGGAAAGATTTTGGCTTCAGACATCATCAACTTGAACTTTTTGGTTTGTGGATCATCTGAGTGTTGGGAGTGACTGGTTGTCGCACCTCAGATCTCCCTTCCCTATGCCATGAGATAGTCTTTCTACCAAGGCTGCTTACTTTACAGTGGAGAAGCAGGGTCTGAGAAAAGAAACTCTGCATGGATGAAAAGCTTTGAGCTTCTTGTATGGACTATGCCTTCTCTGAAGACCAGAGATCCCTCATAAGCTGGGTCGAACCTCATGAGTGAAACTCAAACCTCAGAGACTCATCCATCTTACCAACTCTTGTCTCTACATTTTATTCCCAGCGGCTAGTTTCACACTCTTAGCATTTAAGAAACTTGGAAATCCCAGGAGATGTTTTTGGCCTGTAAAGATACCTTTAAAAAAATCGTAATAAACAAACAATCTAAAAGAGTTATGGATTCCCATCTTTAAATTTTCAACAGCCACTTTATCTCTGTCTTACCCAGTCCTCCCAACTAGGAAGACTCAAACGATGAAGCCCATTTCCCATAAGCAAAGGCATTCCATGGGCTTCTAAAGGTGGAAGAAATGTTAAAGATCATTCAGTCTCATCCAGCTAAACAGTTTCTGTACATTCCAGAATCTAGGTAGATGGACTGGGAACCCCATAGCACAGGGACAAGATTTCACATAGCAAAGGAAGATTGAACTTTCAGGTTCTAGACACTCTCGACCCACAAGCCCCATAAAGTGCATGAAGTCACAAGGCCAGTTGGAGGGACGAAGGTAAACGCTTTGGCTTTTGTTTGTCTTTAAAATGAAGTGATGGTGTTTTCCTGCAGCCTTTTCCTTTAGCCTCTAGTCAGAGTGTCTTGCTCTGAGACCCTCAGCGGAGATGAGCTTAGTTCAACCCCATTGTTTGCAGCTGGCAGCTCGGTCCTCAGCTCCTACCATTTGGCCCAAGTTCAGCCCCTCCCCACCTCCTGCCCCCTTCCCTGGCCTCCTGGGAAGACTCTGTTGCCTGATCTTTATTGCTCTTTTCCCACACTCCATTATACAGCATGATATCGGCCTCTGAATTTATTTATTAGGACTCAGATCTATAATATATGACCCTCCCTTCCTGTCTGACACCGGGTCTTTGCAGCAGAGTGAGTGAGAGGCGCTGCCCGCCATTAAACAGTCATGGAGAATAAGCACCCAGAAAGGAAGGGCCAGAAGCTTGCAAGAGAGCTAACTCTCAGGAGGCCCCTCAGAGCCAAATTGCTTTTTCAAAACTTCACACTCACAACCCAGCAGTCCAGACAGGCAGCCACAAATAGCTCCTTGTGGGGGAGCACATTTGCAACTGGCAACCTTATCCCCACATGTCTGGCCCTCATTCGCTATGCAAGCTACACTTTTAAAAATTAACATTTTGCCTAATAAGCATCCCCTTTGTCACTGTTCTCTTTCAACATGTTGAAGCAGGCTACGGTCCCAGGAGGGATACACACACACACACACACACACACACACACACACACACACTTGATGTAGTCACGTGGTTCATAACTCTAATGCGAAAGTGTACATTGAGAGATTGCTCTTTAGCTCCTGATTAACTTTTTTTTTAGAATACTGTTAGGTTTACAGAAACACTGGAAAGATAGAACAGAAACTCCTGCGTCTTCCTCATTCATCTGCCAGTGTTATTGCCTTATATCACCATGGCACATTCCCCGTCACTACTACAATGTCACGATGCGTGTGTTTCACTAGCATTTTTTTAAAAAAAAATTCAGGATTCTACATCTGTCATCACTTCTTCTTCAGATTCTCATGGCTAAGGCCATGTTCCTTGGACTTCGCTTGATGTCCAAGAATGCTTGGGTGGAGTGATTTGTAGAATCTTCCTCAACTGAGGCTCCCCCAAGCCCCATAATTAGACTGAGGTTGTGGATTTGCCATGGAGGAGATGATAGAGGTGTATTGCCGTTCCTGTCACACGGATCAGGAGGTCCAGGCTGTTGTGGACCATGTGGGGTTTGGCTATGGATGCTAACTTTGAGCCCCTGGCCCAGACAGCATCTATGAGGCCCCTCTGTGTACAGCAGCCCTCTCATTTATTCCCCCTGCTCTGCTCTTTGGAGCAAGCTCCAAGCCACACTCAAAAGGGGTCACAATAGGGTCATTTTGTGTGTGTGTGTGTGTGTGTGTGTGTGTATACATGTTCGTGTGAGAGGGTGCATATGTGTGCCCGTGTGCATGTGGCGATCAGAAGAGAACCTTGGATGTTGCACCTGAGGAGCTGTCTACCTCATGTTTTTAAACAGAATCTCTTATTGAGACCCGGTGCTCACAGAATCTGAATTAGTTAGGCTTTCTGGCCAGATCACCCCAGACTGGCCTCACACTCATGATCCTCCTGCCTCTGCCTCCTTCAGCAAATCTTACAAGCGTGCACCACCACAACTGGCCAGAGAACCCCAGAGATAGTCCTGTCGTGTCCCCCCCGCCACCACCACCACTCCAGTGCTGGGATTAGGAGCACCTGACATCACACCCAGACTTTCATGTCGACTCTAGGGATCAGATTCTCCCAGTTGTACTGCAAGCCGTTCACTGGCTGAAGTATCTCCTCATCTTAGTCTGGACTTAGTCAACTGGCAGGGCCCATAATAGGATTGCCTCACCCTGTGCTAGAGCTGTGGCTGAGACTAGAACATCCCCATCATGAGACCAACTCCAGGGGGCACTCACCCATTCTCAGAAGCAGCTTATCCACTGCCTAGACTTCTGAGCTACCATTCTGTAATTTTATGGTGCCTTCCTGAACCTTCTGCATCAAAAGCACCCTTGACAGCTGGAAGCAGCTCCCTCTCTACTAAGAGCACTCTCTCTGCTCCTTTCAGTGACTTTGGGCTGGCTCTTGTTTTGAACTGAGTCCTGAACAAGAGTGTGTGGCTTGTGGGATAGTCGGTGTTTGGGGAGCAGAAGGACATGCACATGAGCTGGAAATGATGTGTGTGATTTCTTGTTCCAGCTCTGGAACTTTCTACTAGGAATAATAATAATAATAATAATAATAATAATAATAATAATAGTAATAACAATAAATACTTCAACTAGTTCTGTGTCTCCATTGGTCCCTGCACTGTGGGCTTGGCAAACCCAGTATGCCTCCTGGAGCCTGGGAACAGCTTCTTGCCCAGAAGAGATGAAACCCAAATCCCCACCAGGGCACCATGCCGAACACGCTAAAGTTGAAATGGGTGGAATCAGGACAGATACTTCTGATGCTGAGGTAGTGTGGCATGCAGACCCTGGTAGTGTGGCATCTAGACCCCCGCACCCCACTTGGTTCCAGGAAGGGTCTATTGGCAAGCTACATAGGGCACATTATAATATTCATAAATCCTTCAATATTCCTTTGAGAGAGAGCTCTATTAGCATATGAGTAGGTGTTGGCATCAAGGAAATGAAAGATTACTGATCAGTTTGTGTGGTGATATTTTATTCTGTGTCCCTCAATAAAGTTTATCTGAGGATCAGAGGAAAAAGCCAGCCACTATATTAAATATAGTAGTCAGGCAATGGTAGCACATGCCTTTAATCCTATCACTTGGGAAGCAGGGATCTGTCTGGATCTCTGTGAGTTCAAGGCCACACTGGGAACAGGCATGGTGGCACACACCTGAATGGTTAACACTAGTTACCCATAAAGGTTTGGAGGTCTGTTCAGACAGGAAGTGACAGAGCTAGGCAGAAAGAGGAAGTGATGTAGCTGGGCAGAGAGAGGAAGTGAAATGCAGAACAGGAAAGCATATAGGCATGGGTATACAGGAAATAACTCTCTTTGGTGGAAGATCTCCAAGTGGTAAGAATGTGGCTGGCTTCTTTCTGCTTTTCTGATCTCTCAGCTTTTCTCCCCAGTATCTGGCTCTGGGTTTTTTCTTTTATTAATAAGACCCTTTAGCACTTCATCTTACAAGTTTGTAAAAATCAATAAGGCAAAACAATGTACTCTTATGGAAGTCTAAGAAAGTTCTTGGAAGGAATAAATGTAATCTTAGAAGTGGGGATGTTTTTAATTCCTAGACCATGAATGGACAAATGAAAACAGTCTTACTAATTCCTGGAAGCCCCTTCAAGATACTCTTCAAGATGAGGCCTGCAATGCACCATCCCACCCATCCTAACTGTGGTGGTGGGTTGATCTTACCATGGAGTGCTACTCACTTACTCACTTGTTCTGACCAACAGGCATTGGTGGGCCTCCACTTGGAGGCACTGTGTAGTTATTCATCTTGAAGAGTATGAAAAATATTGTTCTACATGTCAGCACCACCTTCATGACTCATTAAAATCTCCTAAGTATACTTTTCCAGGACCAAAGTATACATTTGCAAGCCAAAGATGATATTATTCCCTGGCCACACCTTCCAGCTCATCATCTTCTCTCTAACATTAAACTGCCCAGCCCCAAAGAGACTCAGGAGAGGAAATTCTGTGTGGGATGCTGTGGGTCAATGAAATTAAAAATAATGTGACAACATGATGTGGGTATGTGACTTTTCTGTTGGTTTATACCAGACTGGGGTACAGATAGATCCATGTGGGACATGCGTCACACTCCTGTTGCTTTCCTTAATCACAGAAATATAGACGAAAACAAGATGTTATGGATAGAACCGTGGTGGAATTATGTGGTTTCCATTAAACATAGCGTTCGGTCATCTTTGACAGACGATAGCAGTTCTCTGGAGACTTGGATTTCTTAATCATGATGGCAAACATATGAACAATCAGTCATTCCTAATAAAGACTTACACATTATATCCATTGTATGTCTGGCCCTGTATGCTGAGTGAGCCGGTGACTGCAGCCACCACAGGCTTACCCAGCACTTCCCAAGACTATCATCCTTCCTACCAGACCCTTCTTGCACCCATTGCCATCACTCTTCCCATTGGCCCGTCATTCTTGGAGGTCCCTAGCTGCCACCACTACTCGACTTTTCAGTGCAAGTTCTAGTCCACTATCCGTTTACTGAGACTGGAAATACATTAGCCCATTGTCAACCTAAATTTGATAATCAGATTAGTTTACAAGGCTCAGATAAGATATTACCAGGATAAGTGTGTGTGTGTGTGTGTGTGAGTGTGTGTGTGTGTGTGTGTGTACAATTCCAAACAAAAGAATCTAGAGAGGCTGGTAATAGAGAATATTGGTTAGTAGTGTGTTTCTAAGAGCCAGCATTTCTAAGAGCCCCCACTGGCTCTGTTATTTTCAACAAGCTTCATAATTGCTCATGCTTCAGTTCCTTCCTGCGTATTGCAGGAAATGTAATAGTAACAGTACTCCAAGAGTAAGTACTGTTGCAGTTGAGAAGATTAAATGAGAACATTTTGATGCTCGTGAACAAGAATGTTGGGCATACGACAAAGGCTTAATACGTTTACATGGTGGGGAAGTAAGTTCTTGAGCAAGCATACATTAAAATGTGGTGACTTGGCAATGTGGAGGAGATGGAGAAACATTCCTGGGTAAAAAGAGATGTAAAATAAACCTTACCCCAAATCATTTTGCCAGTAATTTGTTTCTACTATAAATGTAGCACCCTCAAACTCTTTTCCTAACCTTCCCACACATACTTTCCTGGTGCTAAACATGTTCATGTATCAAAACATAGCAAAGGGTGCTGGGCTGATGGCTCACTGGGTAAGAGCACTTGCTGTTCTTCCAGAGGACTACAGTATAGTCCCCAGCACACTGGGCAGCTCACAACTGACTGTGACTACAGATCCAGGGGATCTGACGCCCTCTTCTGGCTTCTGTGGGCACCTGCACTCACACGCACATGCCTCCATATAGACACATGCACACAGTTACAAAATAATAAATTGAAAAAAAAATCCCATGGTACATACCCCCTTAAACATGCATAATATGTGGTTTTCTATGTCAGTTAAAAAGTTAAAGACATACTTTATAATGCCACCCACTTTTGGCAAAGGTTGCACCAATTTCTGCAGGGACTATTCCTTTACTTTGTCTCTCATGGGCAGAAGCCTTTCGTTCATTATGTAGAGGGAAGAGGCAGGATGGTGTCATTGGGTCATTATGGCAGCTTAGATGACAGGTCGCTTGGCCGCTGAATCCATGAAGAAGAAATGGTTGAATGTAGTCACTTGTACCTATGCAAGAACAGATGCAAGGTCAAAAGTTGAAGCTTGGAGGACAGAGAAAGAGCACTCTTAAGTCTAGACGGCATACTAACAGCAAGGGCTTGATGTGTCGGCCTCTGTTTATAGGAGGTTTTCGCTGACAGCGTGGAACCTGAGCCTGCCTTTCTCCTCATCTGGCAAGTTCTGTTCTGCTGTCAGAGGCCACCTCTTCCCAGAGCACCTTGAAGGACTCAAGATCAGAGCTGTAACTGGAACCTGCAAGGTACAGAGGAGAAAAGGAAGGGCATAGGAATTTAACACAGTGGGCAGGAGGTGAATCTGCTGTGAAGGCCTGGCTGATGTGCACAGCTGTATTTTCCCCTCCCAGGGACATTTTCCTAGCAGCACACACGAGAGAATAGATGGATGGCTCACCAGACATTTCCTGTATGTATGATGTTTTCCTAAGGAAAGGAGTTCTGAGAGCTTTTTTTTTCTTTCCTACTTAATAATTTTTGTACAAAAAAAAAAATCATAAAATGATTTTGGATATGGTATCAGGCAGTGGCTGATGGGAGTATAAATCCATTTCACCTTTCTGGAAAGTAATTTGGCAACATGTAACAAAAAACCATCAAAATGGGCATATCCTTGACTAAGAAATTCCACTGCTAGGAATTTATGGAAACAGTGGCATAAATATTTATATAACAGAGCATTCCTCATGAAATAATTATAATCATTCCCCAAATGGGACTGATTTAAATACTCTGAAATAGGAGATGGCTTAAATATCATCCAGCAGGAATGCCAAGTAGCCACTCAACAGCTTCCTAGAAGTATTTAATTGCATTGAATACAAGGCTGTGCTTGGGGTTCGCTGGGGGGGTGGGTGGAGAAGGGGGGCGCTAAGGCACGGCATAAACTGGGCTCCAGAACCTGAGCTCAGTTAATGTGGAAAGGGGGAAGAAGCCTTTTGTCTGTCTGAAATCAACCCTGCTGTAGCCAGCAAGTACAAACTACAGCATTGGAATTCAGTAGACCCGGAGCTCACCTGAGCGAGGGACCAGATTTCTCACAATTTGTGTGTTGAGCTCCGGTTACATAAGCCACGGGCTTGCTGGTAAATGCTTATTCTGAATAGCCTTGTTCTGCATTGGAAGTAGACTGTTTGATTAGCGCAGTTTATATAACAGAAATCTGAGACTGGAGGAAGGGATTTGGCGGGACCATTGATTGCGTTGGAGGGGGGTTGGAAGGAAACTCCTCAGAGCGGGAGGCTCTTATTTTGGAGCCAGCACATGGGAACAAATTGTCCTCTGCACTCCACCCAACCGCATCCGCACACAGGCCGATCTAGTCCATCCATAGAAATGGGTTCCACTCCATTTGGGGAGAAGACAAGGCTATTTCTCTCCAAGGACGCAACAAAGTTTAGGTGCATGCGCACAAGAGCTAATCAAACGGCACATTTACTAGTCATTCCACGGTCCCAACAGCATTCCAACCTCCCCCAGTTTTGCAAAGCTGAAAAGCATTTCCACAAAGGCTTTTTGGAGTAGGATTTTATTTTTGCAAGAGTGGATGCGTTCATTGTCTCTTTAAAATCTTTTTTTTCCTTCCTCCGCCCCACTTTTTCTTTTCCTGAATTTTAACGGGCCTGAAAGCGGGACTCTGCCAAGATTTTAACATTAAAAGAAAAGAAAGAAAAAGGTAGAAGATCATCCTGTCCAAAGCCTGCCCAGGGTGCATTTTCCAGAACTTTCTCCCACACCCGCTCAGCTGAGGCTAGGGAGGCCGTGTGGGTGTCCACCAAAGCCTCATGCTTCAAGCGTGCACATTTCCCGTTTTGTCTTTTGCCTCATCTGGACCCTGGGGTGGACTCAATCTCATCTCCGAGACTCTGTTATTTCAGTTTTTTATATCAATGTCACTTCATCAAGAAAATGCTAAATTCCCAGCGGGGAGAATAAAGTCATAAGTTTCTTCGTAGCTTTCTGTTAAATCTCCCAGAAGCCGCTGAACAATGAGCCTGCTTCCCTCGGCTCTGTTTTTCCATCTGCAGAGGGAAAAACTGTAAAGCGTGTGGGGCAGTGTTCTGGGAACAGCTTAGGTCATGTCTCATTCCCTCAAAAGGTATAGAGAAAGCATCATATAATTTAAATTCCATTCATCTGAGTCAATATAACCGATCAAACGTGGTTTAGTCTGGGTGTTCTGCAGAAGTGGCCATGGAAGTATGTGATCACAAATGCACACATTACAAACGTGCAAATTCTGACATCCTGCCACACATACAATGGTGTTAGCATAATCCCCTCTTGATCTCTCTTTTTCCAGGACCAGCTCCCATCAAAAGGCCTTCCTGCTAATGCAGAACTCAACCCATCAAGAATTTGACTGTCCAGACTGCATACCAGAAGGACAGCAATCGTGTTAAAGTAGGTAAGAGAGTCACTATAGGGACTCATCCTTAGGAAGGGGTGTAGTAGATGGCTGAGCCATGGCCTGAAGCACCGCCCCTAGTAACAGTTACACCTGCCTATGACCTTGAGGTACACGCCCCTGGGGCGTGGCCACTGAGGGGCGGGGTGATCTTAAGACCTGACGCACAATAAGTGCTCTCTCTCGGCTACCTCATGGTTTTGAGATCTTGGACCAAGCCATTCAATGTGGGACACAGCTCAGCTTTCCCGGACCTCAGGATAAATCTCCTGTGGTTGTGAGTTAACCCCCAAATAAATTCCTTTGATCATTAAGCTGATTCCATGGGTTGCTATGTGATTTAATCTCAAAGGGGAGTTGCTTCTTCTACTCCACCATATCCTTGAGGGTAAGAGCTACCGTGGATTCCATTGAGGAACCATAGTCGTATTTTTCTTTCCTGCCTGCAAGTTCCCAAATAACCTACACAGAGACTTACTATTAGTTATAGGTGCTCATCCAGTAGCTCAGGTTGTTGCTAGCTAACACTTACATTTTAAATTAACCCATATTTCTTATCTACCCTCTGCCATGTGGCGGTACCTTGTTTCCACACCACATGTTCATCTTGCTTCTCTCTGCATCTCTGCTCTTCTTCTTCTTCCCATCATGCTCAGTTTGGCTCTCCCACCTAGCCTTATCCTGTCCAGCTATTGGCCAGTCAGCTTCTTCATTAAACCAATCACAGCGACGTATAGTCACACAGTGTAAAGAAATATTCTACAAGCATCAGCTCTTCCTTTCCTAGAGGAAGGAAGAAGTATAGCTTTGGCTGTAAACATGAACAGACATGCCCCAAGTTCTGGGGCCAGAAAATGCCTATTTAAATTGCTACATTTGCCAGAGAGGAATTTGTTTCCTGTGGTTACGTGAGAACGAGATCTCCTGGAAGAGATTCCCTTCCGTTCTGGACATCTGTGTGACCTGGCCCAGTAATAGTCTCTCCGTGCCTCAGTTTCTTCAACCATAAAAGGGGGACAATGGTATCTATATCATGGAGGGATAAATGGTACTTGGTAACCTGGCAACAAATATGAGTACAATTGTTCATTTAGATTAGTCGTTGTCTTCTTCTTCTTCTTCTTCTTCTTCTTCTTCTTCTTCTTCTTCTTCTTCTTTTCTTGTTCTAAATAAGCCTGATGAAATATAGAACTCTTCTTCCCAGGGGAAACAATAAAATAAATATGTGTGGCCACACAATGTGTGGGTACGAGTTCATGGGTTCTAAAGCCTGAGGTCTCTTCATATTTCAGTGGCTCAGAACCTGGCTGCCTGGGTTGCAGTTCTGACTCAATGACTTTCTAGCATGTTCTGTGACACCTCTGACCACTTAGAAGACACCTTTCCCTGTGGGCTTAGCCGTGGGTAGGAATAGATACAGTGAGATAAAGTGGCAGGTACTTGGACAGAAAGCACACGGTTATTTGGAAGTAGGGACGATCCTGGCACTCAGCCTGTTTCCAGCTCGTGTCACAGAAGAGCCATGAGGTGCAGCCTGGCGTCGAGATCCTGAAAAGTTTCTCCTTTAATAAGAGTTAGGAAAAAGAGAAAGGACAATGGCAAGAAAATAAATTCAAGACAGTGAAATAACATAGTTCTATAAGTTGAAGAATACTAATTACTAAGGGGACTGAGCTGAGACTGTAGAACAGTGGTTCTCAACCTGTGGGCCGTGAACCGATGGAGACGTTAAATGACCCTTTCACAGGGGACACCTAAGACCATCCTACATGTCAGATATTTACACTGTGGTTCATGACAGTAGCAAAATTATAGTTACAGAGTAGGAAGGAAATTAGTTTTATGGTTGGGGGTCACCACAATATGAGGAACTGTATTGAAGAGTCACAGAGTTAGGAAGGTTGAGAACCACTGGCCTAGAATGATGGGTTATGGTAGGGAGAAGCCTGAATTTGCTTCCAGGATCTGGGTTTAATCCATATCCTTTACACAGCTGGTGGAACCCAAAACTTCCTCAGCTAACAACAGGAGCAAATAGCAAGAGCTGGTACATCTTAGGAGGATGTGGCCACACAGGAAATTTCAGTAGGCATTGCTTATTTCTACATCATGGTTGTATTTAGAAGGAAAAAAAAAGCCAGGGAAATGCACTAATATATTAATATTTGCTATCTTGGAAGGTACGGTTATTGATTACTTTAATTTTCTTCTCTGTTTTTCTGCACTTTCTGTAAGTTGTTTTGTAATGAGCATGTGTTTTTAAATAATTAATTGAACAATTAGATATCAGTCTGTATACTGAACACTCAGCTAGGCATCGAGGATCCAGCGTCCATTACCTCCTGGTATTTAAGGTCTAAGACACTGAATAAGTAATCATACCAAGAATTAATTGCTTCCGGTGACAAGAGGCTCTACCGAGAAGTCGAGAAGACAAGGGGGATATTTTACCTAAGCCTCGGGGTGGTTTCCCTGAAGTATTATTTTAGAGCCGAAGTCTAAAGGGAAGAAGAGGAGGAAAGAGGAAAATGTATTCCAGGTGGACAGAATAGTGTGCTCTAAGACCCTAAGGCAAGGAAACTTCAAGAGATTTAGAACATACCAGAGTGCCACAGCTCGCAGGAAAGGAGGCTGTGTAAGTGAAGAGAGGCTGGGGCGAGCATGGCCCCACAGAGCTCGTTAATAATTTCCTCAGCCTTTAGGATGCGGTTTAGAGACAAGATCTTGCTGTGTAGCCCAAGCTGGCCTTGAACTCATCATTTTGCGCCAGCTTCCCAACTATCGACGTTACAGGTTTACACAAACATGCCAGCCTTTGCGTCTTGTTTTAAAATGAATGGAAAACAAGGTTTTAAGCAAAGATGTAACATAAAGCTGTGTTCATTTTAGAAAACTAAAAAAAAAAAAAAAAAAGAGAGAAAAAATTTCAAAGAGTTGTCAACTATAATTTTGGAGTTCTTGGCTTCAGGTTCATAAGGCCAATTCAACAGACTCCTCCTATATATAAAATCATATATATTTATGATGTGTGTATATTTACACACACACACACACACACACACACACACACACACAATCGGCTCCCTCTTTGGGGCTGGAGATGACTCCATGGTTAAGGGAGCATGCTGCTCTTCTGAACAACCTGGATTTGGTTCCCAGCAACCACTCTGGGCAGATCATAACCACCTGTAAATTCAGCTCCAGGGGATCAGTCACCCTCTTAGAGTCTCCGTGGGCACCCAGACATGTGAGACATTCACCTCTACAGATACACACGTACACATAAATAAAAATTAATTAAAAAATAAACAGCTCCCTCTACACACAGCCTGAGGAGATGAAGCTGATACACCTGCCATTTGCCTCTGCTGCCATGGTTTAGGGCAATAGAGGATGCTGGGAAGACAGAAGCTTGTGATACAAGGCAACAAGAGACTCTTTCTCCCGTTGACATGGGGAGTTGAGACATGTAACTGTCCTGAGAGCATTCTGTCATAAAACTTCATGTGCCATGGAAACACAACACAGTTTAATTCCTAGACCAGCTGTGGTCAAAACACAGCTGGACAGATCACTGTTCCTAGAACCTGATGAGTGGGGAAGGAGGTTTTCAGCCCAGGTGTGCAAAGCTAGGTCAGTGTCCCATTAACCCTGACAAACTGAGGGAGTGACCACCTTCCTGATCTGATGTGTGAGGAACTCAGGCATGCCCACACCAAGATGCTACGTTTCTACTTTAGGCCTACTGTGCTGTGTCTAGTTGGGAAATGATTGGAACAGAAGTAATTAGTCACTTGGCTATTTAATAACAGATGAGATACTTTCAGCAAATACACCTCACACAGTGCCCCAAAGTCATCTGGGCGTGTCCTGATCTCCAGGGTGTGCGCACAGCAGAGTTAACTGTGAACCTCCATGCCAGCTCCTGGAGGAACTCTGAAGTTTAGTGGGCTCTGGAGCTGCAGGAACAGACATCTGGTGGCCAACCTTTGCCTGTAATGAGCAGTTATTAAATATTCACATCAGGAGTTGGGACTTGTATCAGCCCGCCCTCAGCTGCTCTTCCAGCCTGCTACCTATTACACCTCACACTTTATATACCCCCCAATCCAACAAGTTCTATAAAACTTGCCACTGACATCAGGGTGGGTCTTGGAGGCTTATGGTTGCTTATGGTTATCCTAATAAAACCCAGGAATGTGTAACAGGCCATAGGCAGCAGACCACCAACTACTTTATTGTTAGAACACAAAAGAAGAGCTCTGGTTACCCTGTGTACCTGAGGTGTAACGTGTGGCCAGTTCTTAACCCTTGAAGACTCTATTATTCACCCAATGCTGGGTGACATCTGTATGTTTCTTGTTTCCAGGTGATGAGTCCACTAAGTTACACACTCAGACAAGAAATACCGATGATGGAGTGGTTATGAACTACAGATTGGAGCTTGCAAATCAATTTGGAATTTTTTTTTAACATAAATTCAAACCAGATCTGTGGGGGCAGCCTTTTCTCAGCTAACAGAAGCATGAACAGAAGAGGGGTCTGAGCAGACGGGCAGTCAGCCAGCCCGATATAGGTGGGAAGGAGGTCATCTGTGACTCCAGGATATCTGTCTGTCTGTCTGTATCCTACCTATCTATCTATCTATCTATCTATCTATCTATCTATCTATCTTTCTTTCTTTCTATCTATCTTCCTTGATCTTCATGTGCAGGGGCTCCATCTCTTCCTCTTGTAGTACAGATGCAGGAATGGTCCCATGCCAGCAGGAATACAGGAAGTTCTCACGTGTGTTCACTGAGGAGCATTGTATAAGAAAAAGGGCTACTTAGTGAGGTGTAGGCTTGTCGAAAGACATGGAGAATGGGGAGAATGGGAGAGGGCCCAGGGCTACCACCACGAGGGGTCTGCACTCATCCCTAAACCGAAGGGGTTCACACAGGAGTCAGGCAGGAAGTTCATCCAACGGAAGTGGCAGATCAACTGGCCGTGGAAAGGAAAGGGTGCATCTGAGGGACAACAGAAAAGTTATTATCATAGGCTGTCATTCCATATTATTCAGTTAGCTTACTCAGATCCAATCATCCAAACCTACCAGATACAAAATAGATAAAATAAAGTGTCCTCGTGTAAAAGGGCATCATGAGAAGATTTAGTGGAGGAGGTCGGGGATGAGGGGGTGCTTCTCCATTTCCTAAATCATATCTGGAAATTGATGATCTCTAGTTTCAGAGATGCTCAGTGGTGTGAGGAAGAACATCTCCAGGTGAGACCTGGTATACACACGAGGCCTTCTGCCTAACACGAAGAATACTGAGTTCACTGGTGCGTCAATACGTTTGCATGCTGCGTGTACATTCAACACACACACCTGTGCACCAGAAAGAGAATTTCCTCATTAACTTTGCTAGCAGCTGCAGCTAGAAAGTTGTGCAATCGCAGTAACACCTTCTCAATAATCCTCCGCTTCTGCTCTTTCTCCCTCCGAGCCGTGAGCTACTGCATAACCATTAGAATAGTCTATCCAAAAGTTCCTGCGAAAACCCTATCCTGACGCCCACCTTGACCCCAAACTCCCTAAGTGGACTCACAGTAGCTTCTTCAGCCCCCCTATTTAACTTTCCCTTCTCTCTCAGGTGCCATCCACACTGATATTTTTGGTCCTGTCCTCCATGACTCAAGGTCCCTTTTCCTGACCCCACTGGCTCCAGTGCCATCCTGCAGGCATGCACTCCTAGATGTTTGGATACGTATCCCAGGAGTAAGCCTGCAGATGTGGCCCTTACCTCCTCCAGCACAGCCTACACCATACCTCAGTGTCTCATCCCTCTCCTCCATGGGGAAGACCGAAGGCAGAGTTATGGCCTCCGTCCTCTGCCACCCGTACAGAATCCAGGGAGAGCTGGCATTTGAAAACAACCAAAGAAGTAAACCAAATTGTAATTACCCATAGGAAAATGATTCTTCCTCTTAACTCTACAGAGACACAGCCTACACAGATGTTTAACTAGTGTTATTCACTCTCTCTTTCTCTGTTCTCCAGCTCCTTGGGAATTTGTTTAAATCAAAAGCCACAGCATTTGGAAAGCTGATTGATTAAAGGATGTTTGGTGGAATGCCTGGAGGGTGCTGGTGGGCAAAATCAGCCCCAGTGTCTAGAGGCTTCCAGGGACCTTCCAGGAGAGGAGGTAACGTTTGCCACCTGTGAGTGACAGTCCAGATCCTTTGGGAATGTCACCTTTGAGAGGCAGTCTTGATGTTCCCTGGGCTGTATTTTTCTATAATTCTAAGATGGCTCCCAAATACAGCCTGCTCATCTGCTTAGTGGGAAGTGTCTGCACAGCCATGGGGCTCCAGGTCTGCCTTGCATAGTTTGGGGGTGTATTTCTTAACAATGGTCATGCTAATGACTCAAGTCACCTATACCTTGGGTTTCATGAGCTGTACCTCTGATGTCACATTTTACTTCACACCAGAGCCTCTTCCCCAGACTCTTTGCAATCCCGTCCTGAAGGTCTCGGACCACAGCCACAGTGCAGTCTCACCCATCAGCAGGAGAGTTCCCTCCTGGGCTAACCAGAAAGCTTGCACTTTTACATTCAATATGTTACCTCAACCATCAAACCTAATCTTCAGTTGGTTTATCTTTTAGAAAAATTCGTGCTTCCAAATTTTAAAGATGCTGGGGGAAGATGGGGTTAGGGACAGGGAAGTCAGAGTAGCATAAGCAAAGCTGAAATGGTGGCTGTCACTGTCCCAGCTGCAGGGGACAAAGGAAGAGGCTGGCACTAGCTGCCCAGAAGCCTTCAGCCTTCATTCTTGCCCCACCAATGCCATGACCATCAGCACAGTCCGAGGGGTCAGAATGAGGAGTGCTCGTCCTGTCCAAAGGAAAAGGGATGTCCCTCAGGATTCTAATCCCTTTGATAAGCTTCTACACTGAGGATCACAATCACCATCAGAAGATGGAGGAACCGGATTGGTTAATTAGTCTGTGATTAGCCCAGAGTTGAATCCCCAGCATTAAAAAAGGGGGGAAGGGGGGCACACTATTTACTAAAGCACCACTACCACCACTACAACCCAGAACTGTCTTGCTAGAATGTAAAGACTCATCTAATTCAGCGATTCGATAGATAAGGGCAGTGAGTAATTGGAAACCCCAGTGTGATCAGGAGCATATGTCAGCACATGTGGTGTGCTCTAATTCTGGACAAACGGCTAGTCAAAGCACCTGTCCCCCTGTGTCACCAGCTGAAGGCTTCAGTGGAGACTGCCGTCTCCTCGCATGCTGACCTCTCCTGTGACGGTCGCAGCTCAGCCACAGAGTTCTCCAGAAGGGGATGTAGGAGGTAGGGATCTTGGGATCTATCAGACCCCAGCTTCCAATTTTGGGGTGGTATCTGCTCCGTTGTTCTGAAGACACGGCCTTGATCCAACTGTAAAACTTAAACAAAAAATATAGAGGCCAGGTCTCAATGGCACAGGCTATAACCCAGCTGTATAGGGGTCGAGCCTCAGTGGCATAGGATGTAATCGTAGCTATAGAGGAGCCAAGCCTCAGAGGTATAAGCTATATCCCAGCTACTTAGGAGGTTAAGGCAGAAAGAGTCCAAGTTCCAGGCCTACTTGGACAACTACTAAAACCCTGTCTCATGATGGGAGAGAGAGAGACAGACAGACAGACAGAGACAGAGAGACAGAGAGAGACAGAGAGATGTTCTAAGTGAGTAACTCTGGTAGAATGTTTACCCAGCATGTACAAAGCCCTAAACTCAATCCCAAGTAATGAGGCGGTGGTGGTGGAGGTGTATGATCAGATACAGCAGTTATTATATTATACGTGATAGTTTCATTCACACTAAAATCTGCATGAAGTCTTTTAGAATTTCTTTCATTTGTCCTTTGACATTTCATACATGTATACACCGTACCTAGATGTTATCCACCTCAACTCCCTGTCACACACCTCCACATGTCCCCGTCCCAAGTCTATGTATGTATGTATGTATGTATGTATGTATGTATGTATGTATGTATGTATATTTTAACCTACTGCGTGCTGACTGCCGGGAGGACTGCTCTTGCTGGTATGTATGTATGTATGTGTGTGTGTGTGTGTGTGTGTGTGTGTGTGTATGTATGTGTGTGTGTGTGTATGTATGTATGTGTGTGTATGTATGTATGTGTGTATGTATGTATGTGTGTATGTATGTATGTATGTATGTGTGTGTATGTATGTATGTATGTGTGTGTATGTATGTATGTGTGTATGTATGTATGTGTGTATGTATGTATGTGTGTGTGTATGTATGTATGTGTGTATGTATGTATGTGTGTGTATGTATGTATGTGTGTGTGTATGTATGTATGTGTGTATGTATATTTTTAACCTACTGCGCGCTGACTGCCCAGAGGGAGGACTGCTCTTGCTGGTGTGCTACAGTGCAGGCGACTGTGACAACAGTGAGTTTGTAAGCGCGATGGCCACGCCGTGTGCCGTCGTCACCTGCATTTCATGGCGTCCCTCCTCTGCAATTCTCACGTCCTTTCCTCTGAGTCTTGGTGGGGGGGCTTGATACAGACGTCCCGTTCAAGGTCAAGCACTCTGCGTCACCTTTTCCTCAGCACTCTGACCAATCATGAGCCATGGCATCCACTGTTGCATGAAGATGCGTAGTGCAAATTTATTCATAAATCCCCCAATCTGGAAGCATCCAAGATGTCTTGCAGGAGGTGAGTAGACACAGCAAGCAATGAAATATTATTTAGCCATAAAGAGAGGCGTGCTATTAAGCCATAAACAGGACTCTTGAAGGAAAGAAGCCAGTCTGAGAAAGCCACATGCGGCGTCATTCGAACTCTGTGACATTCTGGA
The DNA here is from genome assembly GCF_903995425.1 of Onychomys torridus. Taxonomy (NCBI): domain Eukaryota; kingdom Metazoa; phylum Chordata; class Mammalia; order Rodentia; family Cricetidae; genus Onychomys; species Onychomys torridus. The sequence goes on from NC_050456.1 coordinate 42,119,708, forward strand.
AAAGCAAAACCATTAAGACAGTGAACCGTGCTCGCTGGGGATCAGAGATGAAGGAGGGAAGAGTTGGCAGAGCACACAGAATTTTAGGGCAGTGAGGCAGTTCTGTAGAATACTATAATGGTGGATTTGGGTCACTATACATTTGTCTAGACTATGAACAAAATGAACCCTAATGTGAGCTCTGGACTTTGGCAGATATGTATGTGGTTTTGTGGACTGTAACAAATGGATTAGGGGCAGGGGCAGGCAGGGAGTAGACAGAAATTCTCTGTGCTGTGGTCCCAAAACAGTTCTGAAAAACAAAGATTAAATTTTTTTTTTTTTTTTTTTTGTCTAGCATGTTAGAAAGAGAGTAAAGGAAGGTAAATCTTTATTTTTTTTTCCATACTAGAAATTAAAGTCAGGGAGCCTGGGGCACGCTGTGCTCCACTCAGCTACAGCATCAGCCATAGGTCTTCTAAATATTTGACTTAAATGCTAGTGATTAGACCATGAGGAGTCTAGAGAAGCACGCCCCCCCCAAAAAAAAACCCGACATACTTCTTTTATTTATTCTCTCTCTCTCTCTCTCTCTCTCTCTCTCTCTCTCTCTCTCTCTCTCTCTCTGTGTGTGTGTGAAGGCTTGTGCACATGTAAGTGTAAATACCACAGAATCCAGAAGACAGTGTCTAAAGCTGGAGTTACAGGCTGGTGTGATTTGCCTCCCCGACCCCACTCCCACCTTGTGGGTGCTGGAGACCTAACTCTTCTGCATGAGCAGTACACGCTTTTACACCAAGTCAGCCTTCCAGCCCTGGAGGGTTTTTTTTTTTTTTTGTTTGTTTAAAGATTTATGTATTTATTATGTATACAGAAGAGGGCACCAGATCTCGTTACAGATGGTTGTGAGCCACCATGTAGTTGCTGGGAATTGAACTCAGAACCTCTGGAAGATCAGCCAGTGCTCTTAACCTCTGAGCCATCTCCCCAGCCTTATTTTTAATGCTATTTAGGATGCAGCCATTTTCAGTGTGCAGTGTGTGAGAAGCCACGCCTGCTTCCTCAGTGTCCTAGCAGCACCTTGTCAGGGCAGCCTGTTTTCTACCTAGAAGACTATGCTGAGTAAGGACATGGGAAGACTAGGTTTCCTCACTGGAACCCTATCCCATGTATGTAGGAACCCTATCGCATGTATGTAGGAACCCTATCCCATGTATATAGGAACCCTATCCCCTGTATGCAGGAACTCTATCCCATGTATGTAGGAACCCTATCGCATGTATGCAGGAACTCTATCACATGTTTGCAGGAACTCTCTCACATGTATGCAGGAACCCTATCCCATATATACAGGAACCCTATCCCATGTATGCAGGAACTCTATCACATGTTTGCAGGAACTCTATCACATGTATGCAGGAACCCTATCCCATATATGCAGGAACTCTCTCACATGTATGCAGGAACTCTATCCCATGTATGCAGGAACCCTATCGCATGTATGCAGGAATTCTATCCCATGTATGCAGGAACTCTCTCACATGTATGCAGGAACTCTATCCCATGTATGCAGGAACTCTATCCCATGTATGCAGGAACCCTATCCCATGTATGCAGGAACTCTATCACATGCATGCATAGGTGTGACCTGGTCCCCACAGCTCACTGAGCTTGCTGAGTTCTTAAAGGAGGGTGCTGCTACCACTAACCCTACCTTCCCACTGAGGTTGGATGGTCTTCTGAGACACCCAAGGTTGGATCACGTTGAGTGATTAGCTGTATCACAGAGACGGCCCTCAACAATGTGATGAGACCCTGGGTTGAGAACGGCGGGTGGGTGGCAGCCCACACTGCTTGACTTTCTTGTCCCTAGCTTCTCAACTGAAGGTAGCTCTCGGAGAAGGGACAAAGGTGGGCAGGTTTTACAGAGTGGAGCTAAGCTTGCCATTTTACCAAAGGAGCTGATGGATTTATCCAGATTGAAGCCTACGGTTCAGACTCCTTATCCAAGTATCATTTCCCCCAAACACTGCAATGTTATTCCACAAACCACAGATTCTTTTCTGTTCCATCTCTCAAGACTAACAATGTCTTTGCCCACGTTGTTTCACCCTACAGCCTCTGCCTAAAGCAGAGTGTAGTGAGACAGGGGAGAGAGCTTTTGAAGAGTATGGTGGGCAAGAGCGACCTCTGCTGGGCAAATGGGACATACTCACACACCCCATGCACTAACCCAGAAAGATTATGCGATGCTTGTGGAGGTAGAGAAAAACAAACAAACAAACAAACAACACTTCCGTTTCTGTTTCTAAACTGTATGGTGTTAAAAATCAAACACGTAGATTTACCTTTTCTTAGTAGTGTTGTAGAAACAAAACATGTTACAAGCTCCCCACTCCTCCAATCTATTGGGACCTCCGTGACTTTTCAGAGAGCTTCACAAGTCATCCACACATGTTCTAGGAAAACCTCACTGTTGACTAGCTAAAGGATTTCTTTCCTATCTACCTGCCTGCTGGAAGTCCAAGCTGTTCATGCCCAGGCAGGAACATGTGCTGCCCACTTCTGTTAAGTCTGAGGTGAGTGGCAGGCTCTCACGCTGTATTTTCTCGACTCCTTGGAAGTAAGGTGAGTTGGAGACAGGTCAATGTGCGGGGCAAATGCATTCAAAGAGACATTGGCATCCCTTTTGCCAGCCTTTCCTCCTTGATTGCAGAGGAATTAGGTTAGTTTCAAGATTGTTGGTCCTTAACTTGTGGTGGGAAAATGGTGAATACTTTTGAAAATAGTGAATTGAAAATGATCAGACTTATTAGGAAAAAAAGTCATTAACTTTCCCCCTGAAAAACTGAATTTCTGCCTTTAAAAAATCTTGGTATGCCATTACAAAAATATGCTGGAAGACTGGCAAGGCATGTGTGAATTTGGGGGAGGGAAGTTATTAACGGTGGTAGGGAAGCCTTGAATTTTCGAATGAATAAAAATAAGTTAATTTTAAATGTTTCTCTGTCTATATGAGCATTTACCAAAGGATGGGGTTAGAAAACTCGTGGGAATTTCCAGCTTCCTACCCATAAGGAATCTGGCTGTGCTCACGGTAGAGACAGGTACAGGTGATAACCCCTTGTGCGCCTTAGCTCCACACAAGCTAGTCCTCTGAGAAGAGGGACTTCAGTTGAGATTAGCCTGTAGGCAAGCCTGTGGGAGTATTTCCTTGGAAAAGCCCAGACCACTGTGGGCAGGTGGTTCCAGGTTGTAAAAGAAAGCAAACTCAGCAAGCCAGAAGGAACAACTTGGTAATCAGTGCTCCTCTGTGGCCTCTGCTTCAGGTCCTGCCTCCCGGTTCCTGCCTCCCGGTTCCTGCCTTGGCTTCCCTGGTGATGGACTGGGAACTGTAAGGCAGATAAACCCTTTCATTCCTGAATGAAATGCTTTCAGCCATTGTGTTTAGCCAACTGAGACACCCCCATCAGTGCAACCCCATTTCCTCCTCCACCAACCTGTATCCACCAACTCCGTCTCATCTCTTGAATGGTACTAGGAGAAATACTGTACTTTCTTACAGTTGATCCAAGGATCCGGTGTGATGAAATGCTTCGTTTCTTGGGTAATGCAATTGGAAAGGAATGGAACCATTAATGTGGGGCCTCTCGGAGGATCCTTGGGTTATTGGGTGTGAGTTCTTGAGTGGCCTCTTGGGTTTTCGGGGAGAGGACTGTTATAAAAAGAAGGAAGCCTGACAGCTCTACTTCAGGATGTCGTCACAGGCTTGCTCCCATCACTACTATTTACCTTGCAGTGATGTAGCCAAGGGGCAGTCACCTAGAGCCCGTGCTTTTTGGACACTGATTCTCTGAAACACCGTGATAAGTAGCCTGTCAGGTATTTTGCATGGTGATGCAATGTTGACTATTTTTTAAAATGTACACGCAGATCTAAAGATAATGAAGATGGCGTTCTCCACCTGTGAGGCATGCTGTTGGGGAGGGGAGAAGTTCAAACTTAGAGTTTGCACTGCTCTGTCTTCCTTCCAATCTTATATTCTCAGACGGGCCCATGGAGGGCTACAGGATCCTGTCTCCGGGCGTGCACTAGGATTACAGTACAACAGCACGAACTCCGTCCCTCTCAAAACAAGGTAGGCAACTCTTAGCAAAACGGCTTTCCCACCATTTGCCCTTGAACCTTGTGGCAGGATCAAGGAAGCGTTTTCCTCCTCAGTAAGCAGGTTGTGGACCTCACTTAAACCCCTCAGCAGAGCGGCTAATCGGCAGAGTTTGGGGTTGCTGTTTATAGGCTACACCAATACGCAGCTGGTCCTGGCCTTTCCCTTTGGTCCTCTTGCAGCAGGCGTCACAGATTGAACTTGACGCTCCCAGGAGAGCTCTTGAGAGATGGCATCCGTTCTTTTGAAGTGAGGCCTCTCTTTACTTCAGTCTATTCTTCACATCAAAACCTCATCGGCACACCTGCCCTTTCGAGCGCGACTGCGCATGGGCAGTTTTTACCCTTTCTCCCCAAAGAAGAGATGATTATCTTTTCTGAAAGGGTGGAGGGAGAAAAAGAAAAAAGAAAGAAAAGACTATTTCATAACAGCCAACTTCAAATACAGATGAAGGTAATAATACCAGTGAGCATCCCCACCACCTTTCATCTACAGAGCTCCAAGTATTTGGCAAACATTAATTAATTCTCACAACAGCCTGGTGAGGTAGGGGTATTATCTTATAATAATATATAAATACTGGCTGCTCCATGAAAGCTGCTACTTAAAAGGGACAAGTCTCCTGGATCAGTTTCAAAACCAGTCTTTTCACCTGGTCTAGACCTCGAAGGTTTGGGTGACACATTGGAGGGTACCCAATTTTCTAATAACGTGATATCCCAGAGCGAACAAACGCTCCTTCTCAAGATTTCTTTAATGCTGTTAAGGGTTCTTATCTATCTGGAGGACCTTTTTCATGTTAAAATAAAAAAAAAAAAACCCACACGAATTGTGGCTTAGTCCATTTAAGTTGTTCTTAGTCTCTGTACATGAAAGAATTCCAAAGTGTTCTCGCGCCTGAAGTTGAAGCGTGAGAATCTGGGATCCTGTTTCAAACGCCTGCGGATTTGGAGGGATTGAGACCGCTTCAGGGTTTTGCAATGTTTTCTTCATCATTTTAAAGTCTGGGCATCTTGCAAAACACAGTTCCACAGCTCATGAGAATGCTTGCCAGCCAGAGTTTCCGCCCAAGACACTGAGCTTCCCAGGGCTAAGCAGGACCAGACTTAAACAGGCTCCTGGATGCATCATCCCAAAAGGAGATGGTCTCTTTTTATTTTGGATCCTTGTCTTCCTTTACTTTTTTCCAGTTGCTGATCTGAACCTCCCAGGGTCGATTTCCCAGCACCCCTTGCTCAGTGAACCTCACCAGACCTGCCCCCGACCCCGTCAACCCCAGTTCCATTGAGATCCCACCTCCTGAGCAGGATCCTCCTCATCCATGTGACATTTGGCTGGCTGTTTGGATCCTGAATGCTCATTTTTGGGGGTTGGCTGCTAATGTATGGTTTCTATACCTTTAACTTACCTTCCATGTGGTAAGCTCTCTGTAAACATTCATTCAGGGTTTATGTTGTTGTGTTGAAATGTAAAAATTTCCCCAGACTCTGGCTGAGACCACTGTTTCTAATCTTAGTTGCACAAACCCATTATGTGCATTACTCTGAACTGATCCCAGCAAGTGAATCATTGCACCCAACCATGCAAGGAACCATTTGTACCACTTCATGGCGGAGCATTGTCACCGGCCTGCCCCTTAGCAGCCTCAAGGGAGAGAGCCTGGTTTTGGACTCAGAACTTTGGTTGAGCTGATGGTCTCCAAACTCCAAAGTGGGATAAACCAGATTCTTCCCCTCTGTTTATGTTGGCCTGCCGGGTCCCTTTATGGAGAGAACGGTCCAAATAAAGTGCTTCCTCTGTGTATTTTGACAGGAAACACACTTCTGCTCTTTCCTTTTGTTGTGTGTCTTGCTCTTTTCTGCTAGAGTTGTTTAAATATTTTTGGTAGAGTGACATATTTATTAATCCACTCTTCCCTGTGCGAGGCATTAAGTGATTGGCTCTCCTGTAAGGCCCTCTGGGAAAAGGTGGTTTCTCCAGTGAGAGTTAATACTATTGCCACGATTCATGTAAAAACCACCGAGACCATCTCTTAAAAATGGGCCACATTTATCTAAAACAGCTGGGAAAGAAAGCCCACAGGCCCAGCCAGAGGCAGGGGGGGTCAGAGGTCAGGGTTAACACCGATCTCCGTGGAACTTTGAAGCTGACGTTTTACAGATTATACGTGTCTCGGTGCACAGTGGGCATGGCATATAAATTGGACTTAGAGGCCCCTATTTGTTCTCTGCGTTTTTACGAGCCCATGGAGCTCCTCTTTGAAGCGGCATACGTAGAAAATAAAAACTCATTTCAGTGTTGTGGAGCTATTTTCGATAAATCACATTTATACCTGGGATTTGTGAAAATGTAAGTTCTCTCTCTGTCTCTACCCCCCCCCCCCCATGCGCACACGCATTCATGGAGTCACGTAACTTTTTTTTTTTTTTTTTTTTTAATCTTTATAGTATTAAGCCCATTTCCTTTCTCCATGCTCTGACTTCAGAATTGGACACTAGGCACAGCTATTTCCAGCACCACAGGGCAACTTTGTGAGGCCTATGAGGTGGTTCACCAGAATGAGCTACTCGTCCCGTCCGCCCCCCCCCCCCCAAGGAAAACTCCCTGATACCATGAAATGCTGGTTCTAATATGGCCCTTCTGCACTAGAAGACAGCGTCTGATTTCAAAGGGATTAAGTTCCACTCTGGAACTAATTATATCATTGGTTTTATGGATTTTTTTTTTTTTTAAATTGCTAGGTGTTTTAACTGGAGAAGGCTGGCGAGCCAGAGAGAGGCTTGTCCTGGCAGAGACTCTGCCATGGGCAGGCACTTCAGCCACCTAATTAATTTTCAATAAAAGCTTGCAATAGTTAATTTGCTCTCAATGCAATGTAAATCAAACAGAGACAAATAGGTTAAAATTAGAAATGTGTGATGGAAACCATGTTTATGGTCAAAATTACCTTTCACCCTGGAAATAACACAGATTGATAGAGAAGAAAATGAGACCACACAGGTTTTTGTTCAAATCGATTCAGAAATGAATTAAAGGACTTTATTAATAGGGAAACCTGCAGCCCTCCCTCAGATGGTCTATCTATGAAATAATGTTATTTTAATATAAAAGTAGAGTTGGAAAAAATGTTACCTTAAAAATCACAGAATGAAGACATTGGTCCCGTTATTCCAGGTGGCCTGAGGCCCCTCACTTTCCTTCAGGCTAACCACAGCACAGGGTCCAATCATAAAAATGCTATAAAGTTATTAAGTTCCCAGGCCTAAATTGGCAGACATGCCTACCCAATGCCACATTCCTTTAGCTCCAGTGTTTCAAAGCGCGGCGTTCTAACATCAAATAAGCAGTTTTACTTTTATGAGAACACAGACATAGATTTCTTATGAGTTTATAATGATACTTCAATCTGCCAATTAAAATATCCAGACAATATAGATATCGTTGGCCCCATCCATTGGACTAATATTATTATTAAGGCGCTCTCCAGCCTTTTCTATTTGCAAAATATTTTGCAGGCTTTAATCATTTTAAATTGCCTGACCTTTGCCGATTTTCTTTGTGCTTTTCTCCTATTGCTCAGATAACAACTCCAGTTTAACAGACAAACCACTCCTTTGGTGAGGAGGGACATGAACTAAATTTCTAGTGCATTGGACCGCTAGTCACAAAGACTGCGAGGAATGGCCATTGAGCACTGAACATGGCCACTGAAAACGCCCCGATACTCTATTTTTATTTCACTTTTGCCAAGTTCAGGAGGCGAATTCCTCTTTCTCTCACTCTGGCTTTTCTTCCTGCCCCAGAGGAACGACGCTGAGGCTGTAATGTCTCCTAATGCACTATAAACGGAGTGATGAATTGGACACAGGCTGGCTTCTTCGGAGTGGGAGTCCATTATCCCGTCACAGCATTCCTTTCCTGTAACTTAATTTTTATTGTAACAAATGACTAAGTACCGAAAAATGAAGCGCCGAGATCGGCCGAGCTGAAGTGGCCTTCCGAGGCTGACTCAGCGGAGTGGCAAGACGTTCACTGCCCAAATCGGAGTTATCAAAAGCGTCTTCTGGCTGTTTATGGAAGTCCCTCATTCACAGTGGCTGGCTAACGATATCATATAAAGTGCTTTGCAGAAAAGCTCACGTTCATAGTAAGAGCGGGAGACCGGTTCACAAACTTAACTGTGCCTTAGAATTACCTGGAAACCCCGGGCCCCACCTCCCACCAAAGGGCATGTGGCACAATCTTTGGAGGTCCCCTAGTGACATTTTTCAACCACCGTCTCTGCTGCTGGGTCGCTTAGATACTGAGGGACCCACTTCACCTAGCGCTTCTGGTAATCTGTCTTCTCAATAAATGTCTGCTGCCCACTTGACCCTTACTTTACAACAAAGCGCTTCCCATTACCCTCCCCTCCTTTGGTTTTCTTAGAAATGAAGGTAATTCTCTCAAATCCAAGTTCCCATCTGAAGACGATCTAGTCACCATCAGTCCATTCTCTCTTCCTTTGTTTTACAAAGTAAGATTCATCAATATGTCATCATTCTGTTGCTGATGAGGAAAATATCAACCTGGAACCCACAGAGCCCCCAAAAGCAGTAAGTTTGGGTTGTAATTAACTTGGAGCTCCTTTCTGCATTGAAAGGCAGAGGAGCCACCAACTTCCTGAAGTGAGTCTGTGACCCAGAAAAGGGCAAGGACCACTGTCCTCAAAGAGTATAAACTCAGCAGTCTTGGCTTCATTAATATGAACCTTATGTGCCAATAGGTGGCTGGCTGAGAACCTGCCTCCGATCACAGTGGGAGGCGGGAACGGACTACTCAGTTATCCTCTGACCTCCACATGGCTGTGAGCACCCTTACATAGACACACACACACACACACACACACACACACACACACACACACACACACTATAAATAAAAGAAAAATTGAAAAACACTACAGCTTTGTCACTAAGTCATAATTTATAATATATAGTGAAACTTATCTTCGCCATTCTGAAGTATTAGCTTATTTTCTGACGTGCGTGGTTTAACAAGTAATGTAGTTGCACTTTCCCAAAAGCACGATGATTTTCATAAGGAACATTTAGGAGCAAAGAGACCCTCCAGGATTTGTGTGTCGTGGTTTAAATGGAGGGACGCTTTGGAAGCAGAATGGGATTGAACCAATCCCAGGAGACCTAGGTATCTCTGCATCAGATGATCGCCCATCAGGACGGTGGAAACTGTCATTTTCCCTGGTACTTGAAGCTGGCTGGCATAGTTTTGAAATATCCCAGATGCATCTAAATAAGGGCATACCTGCAGATTGGCATCGTGGGAGTTTCCAGCCATTAAACTTTCCGTTATTGAAACGTCACTACAAGTCTTTGAGAACTCTATTGCTCCACGAAATCTAAAGGAACAAAAAGAATGATTTGGGGGGTGGGGGCAGTGGTGAGGCTAAGGCAGAAGAATTGTGAGTTCAAGGCCCGCCTGGTCTTCATAATGTAAACCCATCTAAATAAACAAATAGAAGCACAGACTTTAAATCCCCTGGATTTCAAAGAAAATATAGCCTTTGGGAGTAATCATTGTTAATAGTTACAAAATAACGGGGGATATTGCATCAAGTAATATTTGCTGATACCTGATCAATTTCTGGTATGATCTTGGAAGGACCTTCGTGTGTTTCGCCCTAATCACAAGCCGTGAGGTGTTAAAGGGGTTAATGAGGTCTCAACTCATTGTCACTAATTATCTTTATGCAGTTATCATCACTTCCTAACTGTTAGGCTTCTGCCAGCTCCACTACTGTGGGTGCCCAACCCCAGAGTAACCGCCTCCCCAAATACACACCCCAACAGCAGTGAGGCTCACTCCAAGGGTGGGGTGGCGAGGGCGCTGGGGCCGAAATCCCTGCTGTCACCAACACCTTTGCGCACACAAACACGCACACGCTTGCAAGCAAGGAGCTTTTTAGAAACTTTCATCTTTTTAAAAGGGCAGGAGAAACATCAATAAAGTGCTGGCCTGGCCTGCAGGAGGGGCTGGCTGAGGCAGCATGGGTGGCTGAGCTGTATGAGAAACAGATGTAAAGCTCTCGGGTACCAGGGCAGGCCATTGTCTTTACAACCAAATCAACCAGCCAATTGGAAGCAATTCATGTCCCTACTGCCCTTCACCAAGCAGCCCCTGCCCCCAATCCGCCAAATAGCAGTCACATCTGGATGTTGAGCCCAGGAACAGAAAGGGGCATCCACCCAAGCTAGAGAAGCTATGATTTAGGTCTGCACTTTACCCAAGCGGGATTCTTCACTGTGATTCATGTTGCGGTTTGAATCAGCAGGGAAGTTCTTCCTCACACTTCTGGTTTTGGGCATTCTACAGTCAGACAAGTAAACATTCATCTGTTGCCATTTACAGCCATATTGTTTCAAAATTTTTGTTTTGCCTGGCCCAGGCATCCTTTTAGAATTGGTGAAAAAACATGGACCCGGCACAACAGGCCCTTGTTGGTGTGGTCTCTTAACCACAGTTAGATCTTACAGAGTTCAGGATGCCGATTGACCCCAGCCACTTTGGAAAACTGGCAGTTTCTCATGAAAAATAAACAGGCATCTGCCTCAGCAGTTCCACTCCTGTTTAGTTTCATTACCTAAGAGAAATGAAAAGATGTCTCCACAAAAGTAATTATGCAGGAATATTTGCTGCAGCCTTATTCATAATAGCTCTAGATTGGAAAACAACAAATCATTCATCCAAGGAAGAAAGGGAGAATAATAGACTGAATATTCCAATGTGAGACTGCCACGCAGCAAGAAAAAGGAATGGGCTACTAACACAAGAGAGAGAATCCCTGAAACATTATCTTTATCAAAAGAAGCTGAAAAGAATATTCTGTGATCCATTTCTATGAAGCCCACCAACAATCAGAGCTGATCTATAGTAAAAGGAGTCTGAACTAACAGGGGGTCAATTGACTGTGATAGGCACAGAGAAACTTTTGGGGGTGTCTGGGAATGTGGGGACAGTGTGGTCAGTGACAGGCTTGCAGTGCCAGCTCAGTAGCTTGAGTTTGATACCCAGAACTCACATAAAAAGCAGGGCATATGGACATGTGTTCATGATCCCAAAGCTGGGGTTGCGGAGACAGGAGGAGCCCTGGGACTCTCTGGCTAGCCAGCCTAGCCTAATTAGCCTTAGAACCCAGTGGGAAACCCATCTCAAAACAAACAAACAAACACAAAAAATCCAAAGTGGATGGCATCTGAGGGACTGTACCTGAGGCTGATCTCTGGTCATGCATTTGAACAGCTCCATACACACACACACACACACATACACACACACACACACACACTGTATCTTATACCGAATGATGGTCAAGTTTTTAAACACAGTTGACAACATACATCAAGCAGAACCTCCATGGTTTGCTTATGGCATTACGTTATATATCATATCTCAAGGTAAAATCAAAAGTTAGGTATTTGGGAAACACAGTAAGAACAAAGAGAGGATGAAGAAATCCAGAAACAGAAATGGGAAGCTGCTGATAACACTAAGGGAAGATAAAGTTATTAAGGAGGAGAACAAACTTGAATGTGTGTAGAAATCCCTGGCCAGCTACCCACAACTATTGTTTACAGCCATTGACTGCTTACTAAGCACCAAACATTGTGCTGATCACTTTCTCATACTTTTTCTCATTGACTTGATTTTTTTTTTCTGATCCTCCAGTTCAGGTTTGGATTAATTGTGGTTGATGGCTCATGACACATGAACATCACTGACCCTTGCAGAGCTAGATTTATTTAGTTAGCTAGTTATTTTCATCACAGTGTGTCCTCCTGGGCCTGTCACTCAGACACAAACGCCTTGACTATAATCTACCTCATTGTCTTATCCTCACTTCTGCTCTCTCATCTTCCTGCCTAAAGCCTGTGTTGATGTCTGATCTTTTACACACACACACACACACACACACACACACACACACACACACACGATCAGGTGCTCAACCACCAAATTCCACACATGCCACTGTATCCAGTCTTACATATAATTTTATTGATCCCACATGAGTACATAAACATAAAGTTCAATGCTATTTAGCTCTAACTTTATGATAACATGTTATACATAATCTTGGGGGGGGGAGGGACTTACTTATTTTCCTTTAATATTACATTGCTATAGTTTATATAACTTATTATGTACCTTTGTATCTTGTCATCTTTACCACCAACCTGTAAGACAGGTGTTATCTGCATTCATGGAGGTTGAAGTTGGGCTCAGATAATTTAATTAACACAGTCAAGGACAGAAGAAAGATTCAGCCCTAACACTCTTTACCAAGCTGCTATACCATGCTCTCTGCTCTCTGGCACCTCTGCCTGAGGCGTATGGCTATCTATATGTAAACATAAACGTCATCTGGGAATCCAGGTTATGAGTATGGGACAGAATCATCCAAGTCCATCTAATAACTTAGAGGTACTCTGGGAGATAAATATAAATGTGTGTATTTAACTTCAATTATTTAGTCCTCTGAAACTCAGACTATCCAAGCAGGGATTGTTTTGAGAAAAGCCTTTGGAGAGCAAGCATGTGCATGCGCGCATGTGTGCATATGGGTGTGTGTGTTCATGTGCACTTTCTGGAGAATGTCTCAGAACAGCATCCTTATTTTATTTTAATCTCATATGCTAAAAGGGTAAATGCACAGACGTTGTTTAACCAAGTCCTTGCTCCTCACCTTATAACTGTATACCAGAGGCCGTGGAAACTGGATCACCCTCTCAGGATGCCATTACAACCAAGCAGAATCTCATTAAAAATCAATTCCTTGGGTCCATAAAGCCAGTTTATTTTATCTTCCTGGAGTGCCTGCTGCCAGCGGTTACATAGTTCCTTTGTGTGGCAATCTTGTCTGTTAAGAACATCGAACAAAACAGCTATTTAAAGATTTCCTATTTTATGTTAAACTTTGTAATTTTACAGTAGTTTAAGTTTTCAGGGTTTGCTTTCACGTTTCAGGTATCTTGTTACACGTGAGAAGGAGCATTGCCAGTCCCAGGGCCCTGTTAATTAAGTATTTGCCTTTATAAACTAGATGTTGTCTGATGGGAAAGTCCAGATTGAGTGGAGCAGCTGGGCTTCCAGAGTTTAGAGAGGTCAGTGCGGCAATCCCCTCAACTGTTGATTTCTGGTGGCTAGGCGGCACCTAAGGTCTTCATCGGCAACAACACGAAACCCAGGTAGAAAGTCTTCTTTCGGTAGTGACTCAATTCTAGTATCTCGAAAACACCCTGGGGATCCATATGTATTGGCTACATTTTATAAATGGGGAGTTGAAAGCACATAGAGATTCCATGACCTGTACGGGTCACACCCTGAATCAGCAACAGAGGCTGAAGAAATCGGAGAGGCTACTCCATCCACATCTGGAACCTTTTAACTCTCCCAAGCCCCTTCAGTGGGTTTAGAGGCTGGCAGATTTCAAAGATCGGTGACCTTTTGGGATAGTGTCTGGCAATGAAACAAACAGGCTTAAATTCCTGAGAGTTTGGCTCTTGGGCTCCACGATGCATGCTCAGAACACACGCTGGAAAAGTGTGTTGTTTGGGCCGAGCGTAGTGAGAAGGAAGGGTGGGATGGGATTGAGGTAGTAAGACGTGAAGAGCAGTGCACGTATCAAGGGCTCTTCCACTGCTACATGCTGTCGACTATCAAAAGCATGGCACTTTTTTTTTTTTTTTTAATGTCAAACCTCAATGTAACATTTTAAAAGCCCTCAGTGGAAGAGCTGGGGCCATAGCTCACTGGGTAAGAGTGCTTGCTCTGAGATCATGAGGACTCGACTTTCACTCTCCATCACTCACCTTAAAGCTGGGCGTGACCACACTTGCCTGTAACCCCAGTGTTGGGTACAGGTGCAGGGTGGATCCTGAGAGCCTCCTGGCCAACCAGCTTAATCCAAATAACACATTTACAGGCCGGTGATATACCCTGTCTCAAGGCAATCTACAGCAAGATACCTGACATCCTTTTCTGGCCTCCTCATGTGTGTGGGTGTGGGCATGGCCACTCATGTACTTATATACATGCAACACACACACACACACACACACACACACACACACACACACACACCTCAGTGGAAGATATCAGCACTGTCCTCTGTTATGAACTCTTCAAATATGACAACTGCATTTCTCAAGAAACCATTCCTGGAGCAACCTTCTCCAGGATGCCTTGTGTGACGTGTTAGGTCTGCAACGTGGCAGCTGATAGGAGAAGGAACAGGAGGTGTTTGTTCAAATTGGACTCTATTCTATACACTTGCTCTCCTTCCTGAAGACTTACAAGCACGCCATCACTTTAGGGAGTCCAAACAGCCCTGCATGGAAGAAGCCTCAGGCCACGGACTTTGATGCAACAAAACAACTCTATACAGCCTCTCACAAAAATAAAATAGAAGTCATCAAGATATTCCTGAGAAACGAGTAATCCTTTAATATTAAACAAAGGAAAAAATCTATACCAGCTGTAAGGCGTTCTGTCTCAAGCCTACGGCACAGAATTCTACCATCAGGAAGGAACCCGGTGGGTTAGACCCAAGCCTCCATGTTTATAGAAAAGGAAGCATAGGACAAAACATAACGAGTAGGTCATGTGGTCAGAAAGTGGGAGAAAGTGGGCCGTCTTTAGAATCACTACTTCCTGAGCCAGGGCAGCCTTCTTATCATTCTGACACCTCTAATAGTGTCCCATCCAAACGTCATCTGTGAAAACAGACGTGGTTGCTACGTGGTTGTTCTGGGCTGGTGTTTGCCTGGGGAAACACTAAGCCGGAGAGGAGGCCCTAGACAAAGGTCCAAACGGGAGCTCCTGGAACTTGAAGAAGACTTGAGTTTGGACTGGAGGGGGCTTCAAGATGCCTAAGGAGTTTCAGAAAATTCCAGGGCATAGGCAGAAAGGTTCAGATCCTACAGTTGTATAAAGAGAAAAAGGACATTTTTCAGAAGCTTTGACGGTGACTAAGGACAGTGGTGGGCACTTCAGGGGGACCTGAAAGGAAGGTTCATGAAGGTCATGAACCTCTTGAGTCAGCGGTGGGACTCAAGTGAAGACACGTGGACATGTATCCTCACATAAGACACGTGGACATGTATCCTCACATAAGACACGTGGACATGTATCCTCACATAAGACACATGCCTTATGAAAGGCTCAAGTAAGTCTCACAGAAGTGGGCCTGGACATTGCTCTGTATACACGTTGGTCATGTATAACCCTGACATCTCACTGTTTGTGCACATCAGATACAGTGGGCCCACACTTTCACCCAGGAGTTTGTGCAGATGAAGAAAGATCTGATTCTTTGAGCTTTGTTAAAATGAAGTCCGGAGCAGGTAATCAGGGGGCAGAAATGATGTTTGATGGCAAAACAGAAGCCTGATTCCTTGAGCAGAGAGGCAGAGGGTGAGCAGAAGAAGTTGTTAGCCAGGCCGGTCTAAGGAGAAGGAGCCTTTACTTGGACCCTTCCCTTGGTGATGTTTTATCACAGCGTGGTTTCCCGTCTTGGCTGAGAAATGAAGCTGGGAGGAACAGCCTGGCCCAGGATCAGCTCTGACACATTTACAGTAATGGAAGACATCTTTCCCTCATAACTTGAAAAACATGAAAGCAGATATTGGCTCTGAGTATGTCTGATAGTCTAACTTTATTTCCTGTCAACAGAAATGACTCTGATTTATATCGGATCATCAACTTCACACACTCTTGCTCCACTCATACTGAGAACCCATAGAGAGTTGTAATACTCGGGCCCATGATGTATGCCTTCCCAGCAATGCTTTCTGGTCCAAAGGAGACCTCGGGGACTGGGAAAGACACCAGTGTTCTCACTCTGCTGACACTCAATCTCCCTGTACATCTTTTCAGTGAGGTACATCACGGGGCTTCAGCTGAGCTCCGTGTTGGCTTTGATCTCTGAGCGCCTTGCCTGTTTGTCCCATGATGTACAAGGCTGGCTGGCCTGCATCCAGCAGTTGCAGCAAGATGCCGCCTGCTGTGGGATTTATCCATGTTGGCATCTGGTGCATTATTTTATCCTTCCAATATCGAGGTACATCAGAGGAGGGGAAAGTTCTGAAAATTCCATTTTCTTCTCAAAAATTGATCGATGTCTTGGGCAGTGCAAATTGAGTGATGTGCTTTTCGGTTACTGCTGTTGTACATCACCTGCTTTTAAATCCAGAGATGTTCTTTCCACTACTCTGTTAGGATACTATGTGATGCATTGAATGGAAAATGGTGTTAATCATAAGACGTGCCTTCACTGTATGCACCGCCAAGAAAAAATGTTAACGATAAGAACATGACTAAGTCATTTCTTACATTGAAACTTTTGCATTTTGCCTCCTTTAATGGACCTTTGTAGATTTATTTACAGAGTTCTTTTATGTATCATGCTTTGAAGACACAGAAAGGAAAAATAACCCAGCATACACCACAGGAGGATTGGGAGTTCTAGGTCATTCTCAATTAAATAGCAAATTCAAGGCTAATCTGGGATTATCTCAAAAGAAATATATGCATAAAGAAAATTAGCTAAAGTTTTCCTGAAACATCCTTGTACTTGACCAAGTGTTCTGAATCCCTTTATTGAAAGACGCTCCAGAGTCTATTTCATTGACAATGTGTTTGCCCCAATTCAGGATGGCAAGGCACAATATCAATTGTATCATGACTGTCCCCTGGCTGACTGTAAGTCTGGGTGCCAGTCAAATGAGTGAAGATGCCGTGGATTAGGAGAAGCCAAGAACTTAGGGCTTGCCTTGACTTTAAAGATGTTAAAATGTGAGATGTGCAGCTTGCACGGGATGAATATGGTTTATTTGGATGTTAGATCGTGGTACCTGGTTCCTTTACACAAAACTTCAAAGTGTTTCATAAAAATGTCTATTTCTTCACTTATAATCCCCACCTCAGAAAAGTATGTAAAAGGTTTAAAATCACTCACACCCAAAGCATTTTGTTTTGATCACTTCAGTGTAAGCAATTTCTAGGACCCCAAGTGAGCAGACTCATGTTCCCTCTAGTAAAAGGTGCCAGCATTTCCTTTTTGAAAGAAATATCTACAGGCAGGGTTTAACAGTTCGTCCATCAAGCTGAGGGGCACATTCATACAGCTCCTGGGGAAGCCCCCGCCCCACCTCCACAAAGGGCAGTTTCTAATATAAGAAGACTTAGAGTCAGGCAGGGTGGTGTAGGTTTGTAATCCTACTGCCCAGGAGGGTGAAGCAGGAAAATTGCTTCTCAAGGCCAGCCTTGGCTACATCGTGACATGCCCTCTCAAAAACCCAGGGGTTGAGGACTACAGATTAGTTCAGAGAATTTGTCTAGCATGTGCAGGGCCTAGAGTTCCAGGCCTGGGGTGCAGGGGAGAAGAGGGAGAAAGAGGTATTTATTTTTCAAAATCATCTGGTAAAAAGAACAGTAATGCTGTTTCCTATTCTTCGTGTCTGTGCTTACAACAACCAAATGTCAAATGACTGATACTTCCCCAGGAGTAGAGTGAAAATCCATTCTTTGTGACATAGTTTCAAATCTTATTTATTCTGAAAAAAAAAAGTGTTTCAGAGGAAAGTATTGGTACAACCATTAGAAGTCTATTGAAGAAATAGTCTGTATTATTTGAGTAAAAATTAAAGACAAACAGGCCAGTGCCTGTTCCAATCAATTAATTGGAATGTATGAAAACTCACAGAATTACCATGCAATTTATAAGTACTCATTTTATTTTCTGTCAATAATTTTACTTATTTATCTATCCATGTGTTTATTGTTTGTTTTAAATGTTTTATTTATTTTTATTGGGGAGGCAAGCCTGGTCCACAGATGGAGGTCAGGGGACCGCTTTGTGGAGTAGGTTCTCTCTTTCCACCTTTGCAAAGGTTAGGGGTCAAACTCAGGTCTCCAGGCTTGCATGACCATCTCCTTTATCCTCTGAGCCATGTCAATAGTTCATTTTGTTTCTTTGAGACAGGGTTTCACTTTAGCCCATGCTGACCTGGAACTCGGAGCACTCTTTCTACCGTAATCTCCGAAGTTCTGAGATTACAGGTTGGGCTATCATATCCAACCGGGATTTTCATTTGTGCAGCTAATGTTTCACATACACTTGACGCTATCTAATAAGAGCAATGCTTTCCCCCTTCTCTCTGGCCTGAGACCTCGAGAGTAAGTGCCGGCGGTTCCGTCTACTTCCAGAAGAGGGCAGTAGTGTACATCTTTGCAACCCGATTCCTGCTGCTATTAAACTTACCCTAGAAACCTTAAGCTAAGATCTGTCAGTTAGGTTCCGGTCTCAGTTCTTAGTAGTAGGATCAGGGAGCCCACACCCAGGCGACTGGAAGCCTTCCCTTCCAAGGTTTGTAATGTGCCTAGCAGCAAAAATGCCAAAACGTGGGCTGTGTATGAAGTGCTGAGTTCTCTCCGCCTCCTCTCTGGGGAAAGAGAAAGGAGGAGTCTGGGCATGGCCCCGTGGCATACATATCACCTGACACAGAAGTCGCCTCCCAGACCAACACCGCCCAGGGCTTTGCTTCCTTCACACAACTTAGGTGTGCCAGCCTAGTTTTGAATTGCTCGGCACTCGGCACCTCAACTTTCCATTAGAGTGTCCTGGGCAGCAATGTACCTGTTTTTATTGTTGGACTTAAAGAAAGTGCTGAATTAGGGTTCCCCGCGGCCCCCCACCTCCAAGCTCTTTAACAAGGTATCGAATGTTTATGGACGAATTATTGTAACTTTGTGTATGACTTGTGTCCATAGCACTGAAAGACACCTGAACACATCCTGGGAGTGTAGTATTAGAAGCCCCATCATTAGTTTTTCAGTATTTAAAGTGTATATGCTGTATGGAACACTTGAGAAAGAAGGAGCCAAATGGACAGCTGTGTGACCCCCTCCCACACGGGCCCCTTTGCACCTCTGTGTTTTTCCCTTCTTATCCAAATCTATTCTGTTCCATTGGCCTGTCTTTCCCGGTACTAAAATCACCCTGTCCAGGTTACTGAAGCTAAATGGTAAGGCTTCCTTCTGAGGAGCCTTTCAACCTCCTGACTGAGGGAGGAGCCCTTCTCCCCCAAATTCTCTTCTTTGTTCTTTTTCTTTCATTCTTGGTATTTTAATCCATCACTATGAGCACAAAAATCTAATGAAAAATAGACAGTGTGACCCCAAATCACTGAGTTGTCCCCTCAGCCTGTGGGCCCAATGGCTCCGGACCTGGCTCCAGGTCTACACTGCTTGAAGCTGGTTATTTAACTCCATCTAACTTTGGCTTCCTCCTAGGTGCAATGGAGACACAGGTAGTGCCTGCTTCCCAGGATTGACTTGGCATGTCAAGATAGGCAATGTGTTTGGTAGATTGCCTGAGAACTTTATGGTCAACGCCAGCTGATGGACTCCCAGGAGCCAGAGAGTTTCTGAAGTTCACTGGGCTAGCTGGGATCCCTGCTGTTTCTCAACTAGCTTCGACCTTGGGCCAGGTTCTTTTTCAATGTTTTGTTCCTGCATTAACAAAGTGGAGAAAATGTTGAACTTGTCAAGATCAAGCTGAAAGCCAAGATAGTTCACCTAGGGTGTCATCTGGATGCATTTCCCCTTAAGCTATTTAACTGGGTTTAATTTTAAAATCGAATCTTCTCTTACTGCTGGATGTTTCCTCAGTGCTCATTGTTTCGTGGCCACAGAAACACTTGCCCGGAGCCACCGGAGAAGAACCCTGGGATCGAGGGAAGGCTGTGAAGTCACTGTGGGATCTAGAGACTTCTCTTTCTTTTCCTCTTTTTGATGGACGGAGTGGGAGAGATCGTTCCTCATCCTGGGGCCAAGGTCCCTTCCTAATTCATTTTTCTGGATCTGCCATGGCTAAGAATAAATACAAAGCTCCTTCTTAACTTGTTTTCCAGAATCAGAGGAAAGTTCAATGTAGCAAAATTTTATAACTCCTTCCCAGAAACATATATTACTCTTAAGACATAAAAATACCTTTCCCTTGTCCTGCATTATTCTTTTCCACGTCCAATTTTCCTGACATGTTGAAGTGACATTCCATGCTTTGTGATGACTTGGAGGTTTATGACCCTTCTGTGGAGAATCAGACTAAACACAATTCATCCGTAACTACTTAATGCTCAGGGAAATCAACCCTGAACTTAAATAACTATGGTGTGACCCCGTAAAGTATCATTTATAGTTCTAAAATTGATATTATGGCAATATCAAGATGTGCCAAAAGTTATAAAGCGAACACCAGCGAGCAAACAGAGCAGTTACTATTGTATTTGCTTTGCCTTCCTTTTTGGGTAGTTCTCCATGATGCTGTTTTTGTTTAAATGGATTCTGAGGGAATTACCCAGCAGAGGAAAGCAATGTTCATTTTATATTTTATTATTAAATACTTTAGTGGGTAAAAAATTCTCCTCTATAAAGAAGCACCGCAGAAATGTAAATATTCCATTAACATACTGCAGTTTACTAGCAAAGACATCAAGTCCCCGTGAGCATAAAGGAACCATCCTACTATCAAGGGCTAATGCAACCCATCTGCTATTCATTTCTGCAAATGACTTTATGGAGGAAACCCTGCCTGAACATTTAAGTTATCCAGATGGGAACTCTAAGCTTAGCGTTTCCTTGCTGTTCAGCATGCATGTGTGTTCACACTTTTAACCCCAAAATTGGCAATTTTTTACAGTGTCGTTCTGCATCTCATTTGTTTTCTGTATTATTTCCAACACATTCAATTATAGGAAATGAAATGTTCCGTGGTAGTAAAGTAATGGAATTATCAGTCTCCTCGATGTCATTTAACAACTATTTAAGGACCTATGTGTACTGGCCCAGGTACCAGGGATTGGCAATGAAGAAACACAGGATGGAACAGGTTCTCAGCTCCCCCAGAGTTAACAATCTGAATGTGGAGATGGAGATGGAGATGGGACCAGGAGATAGACCACGGCCAACACCCTAAACAAGGCTAGGCTGAGGAGGAAGTGGAGGGCTCGAATCTTGTGGGACGTGGGAAGAAAAATGCCCAAAGATCCAGAGCAAAGCCAACCGTGAAGGCCTTGAAGAACCCTCTGGAGATTTAGACTCCCTCCAGTCGGCTGTACACAGGCACAAGTGATTGTAAGTTGAAGGCTGCTAACACGTGAGGTTTGTTATTTGGGATGTAGTTGTAATGTGGAAAGTCAACCAGACTCCTGATTAGGAGGCTCCTCCAACCTCCAGGTGAGAGACAACACAGCGAGGCCAGAGCAGCAGTAAAAGATGGGCTTGACTGAAAGGGTCCTTGGGGTCCAGAAGCCACAGTATCCGCCACAGTGGGAAGCGGGAGAAAACAGAAACAGACCAGCAAAGCAGGCCATGCAGGGTTTTGACTGAGAGGATGGAGGAGTCAGGTTAAGTACCGGGGATGATCATTGGAATCAGGAATGCCTTGTGTGGTGGTTTGAGTGAGAACAGCCCCAGAGGCTCTTACGTTTGAATTCTTGGTCCACAGTGAGTGGAACTTTTGGGGAAGGATTAGGAGGTGTGGCCTTGTCAGAGGAGGTATGTCACTGGGAGTAGGCTTTGAGGTTTCAAAAGTCCATTCCATACTGGGTCTCTCTCTCTCTCTCTCTCTCTCTCTCTCTCTCTCTCTCTCTCTTTCTCTGCCTGTTGCCTTTGAATCAGGATGTAAGCTCTCAGCTACTGCTCCAGCACCATGCCCGCCTGCCTGCTTCCATGCTCCCCACCATAATGGTCATAGGCTAACCTACTGAAACTGTAAGCAAGCTCTCAACTAAATGCTTGCTTTTATACATTGCCTTGGTCATGGTGTTTCTTCACAGCAATAGAAAAGTAACGAGACAGACGTACAAAGCCTGCAGGAGACAACAGGAAATTTGGCTCTGATCACCCAGACAGGCGCACCTGGGAGACCTTCAGCTGTATCCAAGATGTGGTTGGAAATGTGAGTTAGGAGAGAAGATAAGATAGGCTTGGAGACAGGAGAGTTGTCATATATCAATTATTCAGTAATGTTTTAAAGGTGTATGCAAGTGAACACAAGCACCAACTGGCTCCTTTAAGGAAAATGTGACAGATACTGTATTTAGTTACTTGGAAATTGTGTTGAAGTAACTGATAAGTCTTAAGTTTTAAAGACTTGCAGGGGAAAAAAAAATCCACCATTTAAAGGAATTAATTTTGTTGTAAGATGATTTCCTGTACTATCTGTCTGTCTGTCTATCTATCTATCTATCTATCTATCTACCTATCTATCTATCTATCACTTTCTCAAAATGAAAAGATTAGAGTTTCAAATTCTATCACTCAGTCTGAGTGGGACTTGCTGTAGCTCCCGTTTTAGATGTGTTGACAGGAACGATGAATGGGGGGTCCGTGGTTAAAGCACTTTCTGAAAGTAAGATGACCCATGCAAATCCCATGTGGGTGTGGCAGCCGGCCTGAGAGTTCAGACTCAGAAAGAGGACACACGAAATACCAGATGCAAATGGGCTAACAAGACTACCTTATCGGCAAGCTCTGGGTTTGATTGAGAACCCCTGCCTCAGTGACTAGACTAGAGTTCTGTGGATGAAGATTACCAACAACTCTAGGCTTTCCCATGCATGCACAAATAAACACCTGTAACCCACACTCAAAAACATACATATTCACAGGCATGCATACCCTATTGCATATACACATGAAGAGAAGAAAAAGAAAAAAAAAGTCAATGGGGAATGCCTTTCTAGTTCATAACAAGAATGAATTTGTTTTTAAATGATGAAGCAGGATAGAGAATTCAGAAATGTGGCTGCACAAGGTGCTGAGAATAAGTGACAGATGAGTGCTCAGCCCATAACAAGACATTTATATCGTGCCCTCCGAGGCTCAGGGAACATTGTGGAAGAGAGTGGAAAACACGGAAGAGCCAGAGGATGGGAAGAAGGGCCACGAGATGTCATTTTCAAGGCAGGCGCAGCCATTGTAGTTACAAACACACAGCATCACCTGGACAGCCAGGTATGGATGGAGGAGAGGCCCAGGGTACCCTAAGTCATCTATCTATCTGATGCTCATAGATTCAGGAAGTGGGCACATCATTACCTCCAGCTGTCCACCCACAGATGACCCCAGTAAGTTCCAATGGGTACTTCCAATTCAATGGTTTCGTGATGGCCCTGGCTAATTGAAATAGGTTACACAACGAAATGAAGTCATGGACATAGAAAAAGTTCTGGGAGGGATGGCGGAGGGGGAGTCTGCTGTAGGGATGGGAAAGAAATAAGAAAGGGTGTTGGAGAAAGAGATAGATAGATAGATAGATAGATAGATAGATAGATAGATAGTGCAGGAAATCATCTTACAACAAAATTAATTCCTTTAAATGGTGGAACTGGCGAGATAGCAAGATGGACCAGCAGATAAGGGCGCTGGCCACAAAGCCTGATGATAAGAGTCTGAGCGCTAGGATCTACTTGGCAGAAAGAGAACAGACTCCCGAGGGGCTGGAGAGATGCCTTAGAAGTTGTAAGCGCTTGCTGTTCTTGCAGAAGACCTAGTTTCGATTCCCAACACTCAAATGGTAGCTCACAACCATTGATAACTCCATTTTCAGGGGATCCAGCGCCTTCCCCTGACCTCAGGCACCAGGCATTGTACATGGTGCACATACATACATGCAGGCAAAACACTCACACACATAAAATAAGCTAAATCTGAAAAAAAAAATGACTCCTGAAAGTTGTCTTCTGACTTTCATGTGTGTTGTGGATTGTGAACACTTGCTCTCAAGTGTTCATCACACACACACACACACACACACACACACACACACACAAGCAAATAAACACATGGAATAACTTTTTGTTGTTGTTGTTTTTTTTGAGACAGGGTTTCTCTATATAACAGGCCAGGCTGTCCTGGAACTCACTTTGTAAATCAGACTGGCCTGGAACTCACAGACATCCACCTGCCTCTGCCTCCTGAGTGCTGGGATTAAAGCCGTGCATCAACACTATCCAGAAAATGTAATAATTTTTAAAAAATAATTAAGCAACCCATTTCAATGGCGGTCACCACTTCATTCAGTATTAGACTACTCTCTTTGGTTTCTAAGGAAGACTACTTAAACTATTTCACACCTATTTATTGTGTGTGCTTGTGCTTGTGTGTGGGCATACATGTGCAAGAGCTCCAGAGTGGAGATCAGAGAGCAACTTTCAGGGGTCAGCTTCCTCCTTTCACTACATTGGTCCCAGGAATAGAACTCGGGTTGTCAGGCTTGGTGACAAGTGCCTTTACCTACAGAGTCTTGTCCCTGGCTGGCATGGCTTATTTTTATAGAGTTTTGAACAAAATAGAAAAGAATCTATTTCTATCTCTTTGGTCTTGATAACTTTGTAGAAGCCCAGGCATTTTGATGGAGAAGATGAATGAGGCCACACAGCGTTAAGCACCTTCCCTTCCAGAACAAAGCCCTTTTAGAAAAACAAATGTCGTTATTAATACACATCATTTGCAGTTATCACTGGTTATGTGAGGCGGCATTCACCATGGGAGCTTAGTGAGGAGTCAGTGTGGAGGGCAGGGCTATGAAGGCCCCTGACAACACCACCTTTGGTTCTGAAGAAAAGATAGATTGTACTCAAACTGATCAACAAGACAAGGGGTGCAGAAGGTGGTAAGCCACTATTCACCAACCTCATCTCCACAAAGCTCTGTCTGTCATTAGTGGATTCTGTGGATTCATTAGTGGATTCTGTGGCTGAGCCAGCCCGGTCTTCTCTGCAGCTTCCATTGCTGCTGGCTGCTGACCCTGTGCCCTCTGGGTATCCTGTCAGCCTAGGGGTATATCTGGTCATCTTTCCCTTCCATCCCTCCCTTCCTGTCTAGGACTCCAGTGTGCATTCGCTCTTACTACCTAGGAGTTTTCTCTGTGCTAGCCCACAGGTATGCTAACTGAGGAAGGTTGGCAAGCTCTAGAGACCTCCCCGACACCAGGAGCACTGATGATGACTATCTTCATACAAGGTGCCAGAGCAGTGTGGGTTATTTTTCCCAAATGCACACTGCCATTCTCAGTGGGAAAATTATAAAGGATACTAGTGTACCAAATCAGCAACTGGAAAACTGCTGAAGAAAAACAATGGAGCCAGTTCTTGACAAAGTGAAGTCATCATGTAAGATCTCTTCAGGGCCTTAATGAGTTTCAGTCAGATTTGGGAAGGCCCTTCAAGTGACTCTTGTGTTGGAGAGAGAATTAAGAGTTCTCCTGGGGGGAAGTTTTTTAATTGCCAACTAAAATTAACCAGCTCTGTTTTACCTATAGCCAAAATGTGGGATGTAAGTGAATGTCCAGTGCAAATAAAGACTTTTATTTATAGTGACTGATGACTTTTATCCAAGCCCATATAAGGAGCTGGGTGATAACAGAGACTCACCAAGAACTCTTTGGTGTGGTAGAGGAGTTGTGGTTACATCCTACTAAGTAAAGTTTATTCCAAAGGAAAGTCTGCCCTTGATTTTTTTTAAATTTATCTATTTATTATGTATACAGTGCACATATCCCTGCAGGCCAGAAGAGGGCACCAGATCTAATGAGATGGTTGTGAGCCACCATGTGGTTGCCAGGAATTGAACTCAGGACCTTTGGAAGAGCAGCCAGTGTTCTTAACTTCTGAGCCATCTCTCCAGCCCCTGCCCTTGATTTTTTCAACAATTGCCCAGTCAGCAGATTGTTGAGTGACTTCAGCTGTGGAGACGCTGGAACCCTCAGCTTTTTTCATTATTATTATTATTATTATTATTATTATTATTTTAAATTGTTATGAAGGTGGGTAGTGTCACTGAATACTTTTGTTTGTACCTTTATTGCACAAAGCGGGTCGAAGTTTATTTCTAGCTCAACTGCTGAGGTTTGTTCCCTCTATGTCTCACTCTCAGAAGACATACCTCCACCTCCAGTTGGGAAGCACAAGGATACGATCAATCAGAATCCTGATGCTGGACAAAAGTGCACACAGCACAGGGTCATGAAGGCAAAGGTCTGGCAATTTTGTTCTAGACTTTTCTGCTCTTTTGCAGTCTCAAACACCAACAAATAATTGTAATTTACGGTCTGAGTAAAATGCAGAGAGACAAGGCTGCTATGATCACATTCTTTAATAACATTTCATACTAAAATTTAAAAGGGATTGTCATTTATCAAATTTAAACAATTGGAGATCATGTAAATCCAAACACGGGACACTGATTAAGTTCAAATGGAGTTTTAGGAAGTTAGCAATAAAGAATGAGTTCACATTGACTGAACCTTATTCTCTGAAGGGTGATGTTTCGGCGTCAATGTAACTCTGCTAGTAACATGAGGCACTCGGCTGGTGGTGTTTGTGCCTTTAAGATCACAGTTCAAAAGAGCTAAGTAATGTGATAACAGAGAAAGACAAACACAACCTTTATTCTCTTTCAAAAACCTCTAAAACAAGGCCTGGAACTACGATTTAATCACAGGACTTTACGTTTCATGGTCTCACATAAAAATTTATAACAAAAGGCTAATGTTCTATAAATTATAGCAAAATGCATAGTTGCCCTCAACTATAGTGAAAAACAAATGTAGCCGACTCCATTAGCTGACGCAGGAGAGAGCTGACCAAGAAAGCACTCACCATAAATCAAACTTTCTGAAAGTACGTGTACCGATCAGCCTTTCACAGTCAAAATCACAGTATGTGATCTGAGAGTAAATTTTATCACAATCAGAAGTCGGAAAGCCAGCACACTGGAATTACTAAAGAATTTTCTGATATACAGAAAGATGAGACAAGATTATTTTAAGTCACTTTTGACCCAGACAATCTTAGACATGCTGTATATCCAAAAACAAGTATCAACTAGAACAGAACAAGCGAATGAGTGGAAATTATTCAATATAACTCAATATTTGACTGCCATAAAAATAAAATATACTTCAAGACCTTGAACTGCCTTTGAGGAATGAAAATACATCGATAGGTAGGAGATAACTGCACTGAGAGCTGGGACCAAAGGACCCTGACAAATAGCAGGGAACCTGGAAGATGGTGTCATGGGAAATTTTATTTTTAAGTTCTTTTACGTTATTGCTCCATAAAAGGAGGATTTTAAAATTAAAAAACTAAAGTCCCAATTGCCTCTGAGAATAGCTTTATAATATCAACTGTGGGCAATCAAATAAAATCAGCTGAGTGATTTTAACACTGAGGCTGAAAGAATCTCAAGAGTGCTTTGCATATAAGATCATCCTCCTTAGCATTCTTTAAACATGATCACTAGAAGTGGTTTCACTGGTGAATAAATTAAAAGTGTATTTAAGATAGTTCTTTGTGAAAATGATATGAATTAATTAAACTATTCCCTGAAGCATTAAAAAAAAAAAAGATGTTTCAAAAGGGATTGAGCAAAGGGGCAAGGGGACACTCAGGGACCCAGGAAAACAGCTTCCTGCTAAGATCATTTGCACGTCAGTTCCTAAGGTTACACTTCGCCCTGATCCATGCAAACTGGACTTGCGTTTTCAAGTTTTTACATAGTGTCTTGTGAAGTTTGCTCTTCCATTTAATTAAGAGTTGGCACACTCCTGCCCTGCAGATCTGTGTGCTAGTTTCTTAGAGCTAGCAACTCTTCTCATTCATTCTACAAATTGCAGGCTTCCTGTGTTTAAGACCAAACCCGAGCACTGTGATTTTCTCCAATTATTATTGGAAAAAAAAACTAAACTCAGGTGAGTGCTTCAGACCCAGCCTGGCTCGATTCCCAAATTCAAGGATACAGAGACTCTTCAGTGACGGTTGCAGGTCTTGGCCTTCCTGAGTCAGAACCTGAGAGGCTCAGTGCCTCTTCATCGACTTAAATTTTTACCAAATACGCTTTCCCCACTCCTTCCAGCTTCTGCAGGCCATCAGTGGGCACCACTCTCTATCTCAACCCTTCCTCTCTCCACCTATACCTCCCTCCCAGAAAACCGTGTTACTGAAGGAGCCAAGCTTAGACTCAGAATCAGGATCCAACCGCTGTCTGCTGGTCTTAATGAGTTCCAGTCCAGGAATCTCCCCGGTCCTTCGCTCTGGAATGCTATAGACTTTCAAGACCTGACATGTCAACTCCGTAAGCCAGAGAGGAGATGGGGAGAAATCCCCGCAAGATCTGGCATTTTACAGTCCCAAACCCGAGAACAGTGTCGTATCTCTAAGAGGAAGCGGGTGATTCCTTTCTCCAGGCCCTTTCCATAAGAGGAGATCGGTGAGCTTGAAGTCGTGTTAAGGAGCGAAGGGCCACGGCTAAAAGCGGCTTGGCGGAGAAGCAGGAAAGGGTCTTTGGGAAGCAGCATCACTCAGCATCATTGTCATCGTCGTCCTGGTCCTGGTAGCGAATGTAGACGACCAGCATGACAAAGCCCATGAGGATGCAGAGGGAGCCGACAACCAGGTAGGCGATGCCCAGGAAAGGGTTCTTCCCACCCATCCATGAGATGTTGCTAAAGATGATGAGCTTGTGGCCGCCGAAGGCACGCACCGGGTAGTTGTAGGTGATGTTGACACGGTAGGCACCCCGGGGCAGGCCGGCCGAGTAGTTGCCCTGACGGATGCGCGCATAGAGCTTGCGGAACGTGGGCAGCGCCGCCGTGCGCATCCACACCACGAAGTCCTGGTTGATGAAGCCGGTGTTGTTGGGATCGGGACTGAGCTCGTAAACCGGCCGGTGCCAGTTGGGCGGTGGCGCCGTGCCGCGGAAGGCCAGCGCCAGGCTGCCGTTCACCAGCGGCGGGTTGCGGAACTTGACGTGGTAGTCGGTCCACCAGGCGATGGCGGTGCGGTCGAGAGGCACCTCGACGTAGGGTCCCCCGGACTGGCGCTGGTACCACAGCGAGAAGGAGTCGTTGAAGAGGCTGTTGGCGATGGCGCCGCAGGGCGCGATGGGCAGCCCGGTGGCGCTGAACTGGTAGGGGGCGCACTCGTTGGCCGGGTGGCGCAGCGCGCTGGCCAGGCCGCTGAGCTGCGCGTCGTCGCGGGACACGCCGTAGCGCCGGTTGTTCTGGTAGAAGTTGGACAGCTCGTAGTAGAGGTAGACGGGGCCCGGGAAGAGCTCGGGCAGCGAGAAGTACCAGGCGCACGAGCAGTTGGGCGGCGGCGCGCGGCCCTGGCCTTCGGCGGCGCACAGCGAGCAGTTGCCGGTGCCGGGGTTGCCGGTGTAGTCGTGCTCCAGCTCCTTGATGCCGTTGGAGGAGTAGAAGAGGCCCAGGCCCAAGCCGATGAAAGCCAGGCCGGCGCAGAAGAAGAGCGGCAGCGTGATGCCGGCCGAGAGCAGGGGCTGCCAGGCCGGGAGGCGCTGCTGCGTGAAGGCTGTGTTGTCCGGCTGGTGCGCGCCCCGCGCCGAGACGCTCCAGGTCATGGTTGGGTCTCAATCGGGGGGTGGGTGGGGTGGGGAAGGGGAGCCTGCGGTGGGATCTCAGCCCCGGGGGGTGGGAGGGCTGCGCCTGGCTTCCCGCCTCCGCGCGCTCTCCCCGCTCGACGGCTGCTCCCCGGCCCCGCCTCCCGCCCGCGCAGGTGCGTCCGTCCCCGCCTCCCGCGCAGGTGAGGTGGGTGGCGCGGTGCCCGGCGTCCGCCCAGACTTCTCTGTTCCGCCACCGCCCCCCGGTGACCTGAGACGGCTCCGCCCCTGCATGGCGCCCTTCCCAGGTGAGCAGGGCGGGGTTCCTCAACTCACCAGGCCGGCTTGGGCTCCTCTACCCTCTCTGTACGGTCCCTACCCCCACCCCCACCCCCTACCCTCCGTGCCACTGTGGGTGATGGGATCTGAGCAGCTCATATCTTTGCTCAGGCACTCATGTTCCTTACCGTCTTCTACAGGGCCTGGGCCACTTTCTCCCAGTCACAAGCCTGCCTTAAGCAGAAAGTTCCACCCCAAGAGCTCATGCCAGGGTGAGGTTCTGTTGGCTTGATGATTTATTACCTTGTTAAGGTTGTTAATCCTCGTTATTTAAGGAAGAGGGCGAGTCTTAGTAGGTTTTCACTTAGTTTTCAAGCACAAATTGTAGCGCCCCGGGAATTACATTATGGTAACTGTATCTATTTCAACACCGGTTCTTACTCCCCTCACCCCCTTTATTGAAGCTACAATTCTTTCCTAGCCGTATGTTCCAGTCTGGCTTAATAAACTACGAAAGGTGGAAAGTTCTGTAAAAATAAAATGATCTTTTAAAAAAGAATCAAAGACCAGGAGAGTTTGCTGCCTTTGAATGTCTTCTCTAACTGGCGGAGAAACCACCAAGCAGAGCAGGGAATGGTGTGGACTGCATATTACCTGCTTGAACAACCTGATCCAAGCGGACCTAGCTGATACCCACAGTCAAGGACGTTTGGCGCGCTTGGTCTAAGAAAGGTGAACTGGAAGGATTTATAAACCATAGGAAGACTCTAAGGGTTGCCTGGGGTTCTGTTTTTGTTTTTGTTTGTTCTGTTGTTTTTGTATCTAGGTTGGTTAGCATACACAAGAGCCTGTTTCATGTTGTAGTGAATCCTCCTTAGCTACTGAAGTACACCCACCTCTCCAGCTCAGAAAGTGCAAATAACTTCAGGGTTTTCTCTGTGATACTTTCACACCAGTATTACGTGTTGCGCTCAGTGCTCATTCAAAATCCACTGAAACTTGGGAAAGTAAAATACTTGTTAAAAATAGTTTTAGAAGTTTTCTTCCAAGCCTTCAGCCCTCTGCTGAACAGTGTAGGAGACAAAAGGAAATTAGACCAAACGCGAACTTTTGCAGTCCAATATGGCGCTGTCCAGGATGTTGTTTGTGTTTGTCAACTTGGCATAAACTAGAGTTGTCTGAGAAGAAGGAACCACAGCTGAGAAGATGTCTCCCCAAGACCAGCCTGTAGGCAAGCCTGTGGGGTACTGTTTGGTTAATGATTGATGTGGGTGCTGCTGCCTCTGGGTGGATAGTCCTGGGATGTATAAGAAAACAGGTCAAGCAAGCCATGGGAAGTAAGCAGTGTTCCTCCATGACATCTGTTTTATTTCCCACTCCAGGTTCCTGCCCTGACTTCCTTTGATGATGGACTGTGATGTGGAAGTGTAATGTGAAATAAACCTGATCCTCGGGTCAGAACCATGATGGGAAAAACCACAGAGGCAGCTGACCCAAGCTAGTGGGAGCTCATGGACGCTGGACTGACAGTTGGGGAGCCTGCATGGGACTGAACTAGGCCCTCTGAATGTGGGTAACAGTTTTATGGCTTGATGGGTTTGTGGGTCCCCTGGCAGTGGGACCAGGATTTATCCCGGGTATACGAACTGGGTTTTTCGAGTACTTTCCCTATGGTGCAATGCCTTACTCAGCCTTGATGAAGGAGGAGGGACTTGGTCAGGCCCCAGCTTTGTATGCTAGCCTGTGTTGACTACCCAAGGGAGGCCTTACCCTCTATGAGGAGGGAATGGGGGTGGGATGGGGATAGGTGGGGGCGGGGAGTGGGACAAGAGGAGGGAGGGGGAACAGGGGTTGGTTTGTAAAAGGAAAGAAAAATTTTAAAATAAAGAATTATGTATATACATATACATACATACATATATACACACATATATACACACATATATATGTATGTATATATATATATATATATGAACAATAAACCTGACCCTCTCTAAGTTGCTTTTTGTTGTGGCATTTTGTCACAGGAGTAGAGAACTAAGACAGGCATATGTTATTTAGGAGTAAGAATCAAGACCATCAGTAGCTAGCATATAGTCACATATCAAGCTGTACACACAAAACTAACACTAAAATTAAAAAGCAAAGTTGTTTTAAGAGTGGAAAGTTGGTTTTGTTCTGTTGAATGAATGCAGGTTGGAAGCCCCAGCTGCCTTCAATTCCGCTTCTGTCCTTGTACCCCAGGAGGGAAGTCAATAGGTCCCCATAGCACAGTCCATTCCCCCTTGCACTGTGGTTTTTTTTTTTTTTTTTTTTTTTTTTTTTTTTTTCTGACACAAGGATAAGCAGATCTCTCTGCCTTTCTGATGGTTTCCTCCCACCCTTTTGTCTGATTCAGGCTGCAGGAAGGAATCCAGTCCTCACAACTTACCTAATGGATCTTCAGATCTAGTGGCCACCACACCCCTGCAAGCTCACCTGAGGAACTCAGGGCCTTTCCTCCACGTCTCTTCTCCCTGGATGGCCTAAAGGCAAGAGTTTACTCATTCCTTTGATTAAGACAATAGAGTAAAAAGAGGAGAGTATTTCGGGGCATAAAATGGCCAAAAGGATTAAACACACCCAAAAGGTCCAGGGAAATGGAAGATGGAAAAGAACCATTGACTTTCGGTTCTGAGGTACCATTTCAGGGGTGGGAGGAGTTAGCTGCAATCAGGGGTGGGAGAGGGGGAAATGGGCAGTGGGCAAGGCAGCTCTTTAGATATGTGTAAAAAGAGGAGAAAAGCCAGGGATAACGACCTAGAAGAATGGTGTATCCTAAAGGAAAAGTCTCTTTCTAGCTGGCAGAAACATGCTATTTGGGGGAGATGGTGACGGCACAGACAAGGCTGGGCTAAGGTAGGAGAAGGTCCTGGGTCCAGGAAGCAAGTGCCTCCTGGGTTCTGAAACCAGAGAGTGGGAAGTAAGGACAGGCAGAATACAACCGGACTTTAGGCTCAGCAAGTTTTGTTTCAGAATTCTTTCTGGCTAGAGCTGGTGACACATACTGGAGCCTCAGCCACTGGGCAGGCTGGTGGGGAGTGAGCCCCTGAGGCCAGGAATTCCTTTCTGTACAATAAAAGACAATATCAACTGCCTAGAAGGAGGGGATGGCGTGAGTGGGCTGAAGGGAGGGTTGAGGGCTTGGCGAGAGGGAGGGTGCCTGTCCGGAATACTCAAAGGCATACCCAGGAATCATGCAACTCAGGCTCGGATATCCCCAGCTTAAGGGGGGTTTTGAGATAAATGAACCGGAAAAGAAACTGGTCAACATTTTATCATCCCTGTGGAGTGGCGGCCCAAGTGATGAGTCTTAGTATTTCAGAAACACGGTAAAGAAAATTGAGCCAGGCTGGTGGTCCAGAGGAAGACGAAGGGCTGGCAGTCCTAGTGAAGGGAATGGGCTGATAGCAAGAAAGATGAGGAAGAGTGACTGACTGTCTGAGATGGGATATCGAAGACTAAGGTAAAGTGGTGCTGAGATCCATGTCGGCAGATTCAACCAAGTTTAGTAGGAAAACAATTTTGTCTGTGCCAAATATGTTCAGATAGTTCTCATGTCCTTCCCTAGACAATATAGGCCATTTCTCATATTGCATTTAGAGGTGGTTTAGAGTATTCAGGCTGCTGTATGTGTATATGCAAACACTACACCAGTTGGGTACTTGCGCACCTGCAGATCTTGGCATCCTTCAGGGTTCCTGGAACCAACATCCCTAGGATTTGGAGAGATGGCTGTATGTGTTCTATTTCCTGTACCAGCTGGTGAATTTGGAGAGGCTAGGGACTGATATATACCATGTGCCCCTCAGAACTCATTGCATGACAAAGGCTCTGGTCTTGGGCCTTTCCTTTTATTGTACATGTTATCATAATGTATTAAAGGATGCTTGGATCATATGAACTCTTTTTAGTGCCAACCACACACAAAAAGGCGTTCATTCTGCAGGATTCCTTATTGCATCAATAAGAGAACTAAAGGGGAAAAAACGAAATTTCTCATCTAAATACTCCTAAAATTACTTCACTCTTTCCTTCCTTTTTTCTAGGTTTTAACCAAGTCAGTATTTAATTTTAATTGGTTATAATGAGCATAAAATAAACTGTTGTGCTACTTGTCAGATCATTGTCTTTTGGAATGAAATGAAGAGTGAAATAGACATTTTCTGTGTTCCTTTGTGTTTTGTCTTCTTTGCTGTCTTCTTCCTCTTTTTTCTTCTTTCTCTCCACCACCCGTTTCCCAACTTCCTTTTTCTCCAGTGCTGGGGATCCAACTCCGGGCTTTGCATACACAGAGCAGGGGTTTCCACTGAGATAGGGCCCCGGGCTTCTTTGGCATTTCCTAGTGGTTCCATAACTCATGGGTCTGTCATCTTTAATTGTTCTCCTGTGTTGAACATAGGGACTTTTACCTTTTCAGCATTCCAAGGTGTGTGGGAGTGAATCTTTCACCTATCATTAAAGAAATTATTTCCTAAAGGCAAATTTCTAAAGTAAGAAACAGGCTTAAAATTCAAACTCTTAATATATGTGCAGTAAGATCCTTTCAAACTGTCACACAGCGCATTTATTTTGTTACTTTAGCAAAATTTTGTCCTAAAAATCTATTTTTAAACAAGGCATACATTTAGTCTATGTTAAAAGGCGGTAGGGTACTGGGAGAGTCATGTGATTCTGGGGAAAGAATGCAGGCCTGGCATTAAGGAGGTCCAGGTTTACTCTAAAGTGAGGGAGCAACTGTGTGATGGTAGTCAAGTCGCTGGATTTTTTTTTCTAGCCTTAGAATTGTATGGATGTGTTTATCAAAATGATAGTTAACATCTCTTTCCATGAGATGATTTCTGTTCCCAGTCATCTGAGCTGGCTAGTTTTATGTCAACTTGATACAAGCTCCATCTGAGAGGAGGGAGCCTCAATTGAGAAAATGCCTCCATAAGATCAGGCTGTAAGCAGAAAAGCCTGTAGGACATTCTCTTAATTAGTGATGGCCGGGGGAGGGCCCAGCCCTTTGTGAGTGGTGCCATCGCTGGGCAGGTGGTCCTGGAGTCAATCAGAAAGCAGGCTGAGCAGGTGAGTAAGCAGCACCCCTCCATGGCCTCTGCATTAGCTCCTGCCTCCAGGGTCCTGCCCTCGACGCTTTTGATGATGGAGTGTTACATGGAACTGTGGGTGAAAGAAACCATTTCCTCCACAAGTCACTTTTGGTCATGGTGTTTCATCACAGCAATGCCACCCTACCTAAGATGTCGTCTTAAAAGGCCTTCATCACACTCACTCACTGAATGAGAAGCTACCAGTTACTGAGTACCTTCTGTAGGTGAGGCACACTCTATTTATTTCATCTACTTGAGAGCACACACTAGTGAGGCGGGTTCAATTATCATTCCCAAGGAGGGCATGCAGAACCAGGGTTCTGACTAAGGTGATGGAGACTGCCCAAGTGCTCAGAGTGGTAACAAAGAGATGCAGGGTTCAAAGGTCAACTTAATTCTAGGGTCCTGCATTTCAACCACTACACTATCATTCCTTGGCTTATTTTCTCCTAAAAGAACTCAGGAGATACCAACTTTGGAATCAGTTTGCAGTATTGCAGGTAAATTTTTAAACCCCAGGGATAATAGAATCATCCGGTTTTATTTATGCAAGGAGTCCCAGAACATCTGAGACTGCCTTTATTTTTGTTTTTGCAAAGCTTTTGCTTTAAAGCCAACTTTTGCGTATCTATTTCTCTTGCTAAAGTGAAAATAACTTTACTTGACTGGCTTTACTAAGGTCTTACGTATACTTTATTTAATTCATGACTATTTATGTTACAGTAATGGAGTCTGGGTTTTTAATTGGTGTTCCCTTATATAGGTTTATACTGCTTAAGATTGTTGCCTATTACTCTGCCCATGGGGCAGCTTTTATTTAAAAGGAATCAAATTAAATTGCTTCATAAAATTACAGCATGTGTTCAGAAAAGTTTCTAAAATTCCATGTGTCTGGACTTCAATTTTCATTAAGGATTGCATTCAGCAGCCTTCCTGTTTCAAATGTTACGGGGTGGTACCCCCTAGTGGAAGTTCTACAGAAACTTCAGTTAGCCAGCACTGAAGCAAAGGGAAGTTCACAGACACAACTTTCCCCCTGGGGCAGTTCTTCATCCACAGATTCACGGGGGGAAAAACAATGGCGGTCCAAGGGTGAACTGTGAGTACAGTTGGGTGGACTGAACAGCAGGGGGCAGTATAAGGTGGAAATTGGGACGGAGAGAGGCATCCAAAGTGACAGAGGCACTGGGTGTGGAATGGCCAGATAGCAGCTCAACCAGTGTACACGGACTGGTCTCAAACTGTGTAGAGAATTTGCCTATGGGGACAGTGCTTGGTGAATTGGTAGGAGAGACTCCACGTAAGGGGAAGGCAAGTTGGGAGAGAGCATGGAGCAGGAAGAGCAGGTCTGGGAAGAGGGCCTCGGCACCAGGGTGAGGACTGGAAATGGGGAAGGGACTTGAAGGCAGAACAGCGTCTGTAGAGGCAGGCTTCGGAAAGAGGCTCTCTTTGGCCATGCTGTCCCTGATGGAGTGAAACTTGCTAGTTTAGAGAAAGCATCACCTCCATGACTACAAGCTGACTCTTTAACTCAGTGACAGTACCTCCTGGAACATTTAGGAATACCTTACTTAGGATTCAGGGATAAAAAAAAATTAAACATTTTAAAAGTTTTCACGGGGCGGTGGTGGCGCACGTCTTTAATCCCAGCGCTCAGGAGGCAGAGGCAGGTGGATCTCTGAGTTCCAGGACAGCCAAGATAAACAGAGAAACATGTCTCAAAAAAATCCAAAAAAAGAAAAACCAAACAACAACAAAAACCAACCCACCAACGAAACCCCACCAATAAATATATAGCAAATGTTTCTGTGGGACATTTATTCTTTCAAGTAGGCTTTAATTATCTAATGTTTAAAAGATCTTGTTGGTGTTTTTTCGTTTGTTTGTTTTTTTGTTTTTTGTTTCTTTGTGGAGCTGAGGATCGAACCCAGCCTAGGCAAGCGCTCTACCACTGAGCTAAATCCCCAACCCCTTGCTGGTGTTTTGATTGTGGCTCTACTTGGTATTATTTCAAAACCCCTGATATTATTATAATGTTGGTTCAGTGCAGCAGTATGTATCTTCAATAATTTGTCTTTCAGTAAAGCCTGTCTTCTCTGTGTGGGTTATTCATGGTTCTTTATTTTGTATTTTTTAGTTTCTACTGTAAATTGTTTTTCCTCTCCATTATGTTTACTCCTCTTCCCCCCTCCCCCTCTCTTTATCCCCTGTCTTACTTTGTAGCCCTGCCTGGCCTTGAACTTGTGATACTCTCCCTGCCTTTGTCTCTGAGTGCTGGATATTTTCTGTTTGGTGCTCGAATATGAGAAACCTCCATCTGCTTATTTTCTAGTTCTGAGTTGTTCACTCCGGTGATTCTTTTAGACTCGAGACACAGCTGCTTGAGTGTTACAAAGTGTCTGTCCTCCAGAGAAGAGGGCATTCTTTTCTTTTACATTTTTTGTATAAGCAAAATTTCCCAGGGCCCCAATTTCAGCACTGAGGAAGGTTAGCGGTTCCTGCAGATACTGCAGTATGGAGTGAGCAAGTTAGGAAGCGATGGTAAGTGTTTCTGGCTGATTTAGAAGGGGGTCTGAGAGTATGGGGAGCAGGGCGTAAGAGGAGAGCGGAAGGGCCAGGGGGGGTGGGGTGGAGAAGTCATCATCTCTTGAACCTCTTGGGCTCTCTGCAGGATGTGTTCTGGGAGGGTGAAGAAGTGCCCAGGGCCCTGCTGACCAGTGTCCACAGACCCAGCAGTACTGACACAGCCCAGCTGACCAGGGAGTAGAGTGAGTGGATGCCAATGCTTGGTCTGTGGAAGCAACACTGTAGGGTGTGCTGGATGCAGCCCTCCATGCACATTGTGGCTTCTGGCTGCAGCCTGGGTCATTGCCTGCAGTCCTGCAGGTGAAAACCCCTCTCCTGTGATGATTCCCTGAAGTTCAGGTGAGGTTCTGGACCAGCAGGTCCCAGCATCTGTCCATTCCCCACAACTCCAGAGGCTGCCACCACAAGAGGTTTAAGGGCAGCCCAGGTAGGATTAATTCCCATCCCTCTCTGCAGCTCGATTCTCATTGCTCTGATTGCCTGTCTTTGTACATGGCTTGAGTTGGTAGATCCTCTTTTTAAAAACCTTAGAAATCCTTTACTAGTGCTCAGTAGTGTTTCAAAATGATTGCTGGTGGCATTAACAATTCGATAAAGCAGCATAACAAATACGTCAGGGCCGAGAATGAAAGCAGAGGGCATCTGGTTTTTAGAGGAAGGCGAGCCGAACGTGAAGAGGCCTGCTTGGTGGGAGCCTGCTGGGTAGATTCTTCAGCCTAGCGGAGGGAAAGGGAAGATGCATCGCTGTGTTCACAAGAGAAAACAAAACAGTAGCTCCAGAGAATGTGAATTTCTACT
This sequence comes from Onychomys torridus, assembly GCF_903995425.1. Classification (NCBI taxonomy): domain Eukaryota; kingdom Metazoa; phylum Chordata; class Mammalia; order Rodentia; family Cricetidae; genus Onychomys; species Onychomys torridus. The sequence continues at coordinate 42,158,111 of NC_050456.1, forward strand.
ACAAACACCAGGAGAAACATCCTTTCTGAAAGGATGTGATATAGGTATTAAAAAAACAAAAACAAACAAACAAACAAAACCCTCTAAACACCCTTCTACACTGTAGGACTTACAGTAAGTACTATAGTGACTTCTATATTAATAAACCAGAGGGAAAATGGGAGGTGTGTGGTCAAGAACAAGGCCATTCCATGGAGGTCTCATGATCCAGTCTTGGAGCCCCTCTGGGTCTTGGCACTCTGGTTAAAGGACTCTGCAGCTCTCTGCTCAAAGCTTTTTAAGGAAAATTGATCTGTTTTTTAAAAATGTGTATGGATGTTTTTCCTTCATGTCTGAATGTGCACCACATGCACCCCTAGTGCCCGTGGAGTCTGGAAAAGAGCATTGGATCCCCTGGCACTGGCGTTACAGTTAGTTGTGAACCATCATATGGATGCTAGAAACTAAACCTGGGTCCTCTGTATGAGCAATAGTGCTCTTAACTGCTGAACCCCCTTTCAAAGCCCCACTTTCCAGATTTTAAACACTATGGAGTAACCCCGAGTTCCAAGACTAAGCATCTGCTAGGCTTCTTGGGGGCACGGTGTTGCTGCGTGGTCAGCCAGATCTTCTGCATGTGTTTTATAAGCAAGCAAGCCAGGGAGCTATTGACAAGTTCTTACTAAGCCTGAGTTACCTAACAAGGGCATAGGGTGGACAGAAGGTCTGGGCATGGAAGGCCTGGCATGCTCAGGTTCTTCACAAAGAATAATTTGGTATTTGTTCTAACAAGGTGATCTACAATGGACAGCCTTAATGATTTTACCCTGCAAAATTTTTTAAATCTTTTATATAACCAATTGCCTATTTAACCCATTAAACGAATCTCAGTAAAGCACCCATAGAATAAGGACTACACCTAAGGGATGTGTCTGTCTTTGTATGTGTATGCGTGTGTATATTTGTGTGAGGTGTATTTGTATGTGTGTTAAAAAGTTGATGGTTGGATTTAGAACTCCTGGCTCCTCTTTTTGAAGATAAATAAGAGAAGGCTTCTCTCTGTATTTGTTGTCATTGGAATTAGCACTGTATCTGATCCATCACTTACTCTGGACCAGGAAGTACAGTTTTATTGTATTTGTGAGTCTTCTCAGTCATTGGGGGTGGGGCTGGGGCTGGGGCTGGGAAATCTATGATTGAGCTTGTATAGTGTCTTAGTTTGGGTTTTTATTGTTGTGAAGAGACACCATGACTACAGCAACTCTAGAAATGAAAACATTTAATTGGTTCTGGCTCCTTACAGCTTCAGAGGTTCAATCCATTATCATCATGGAAGGGAGCGTGGCAGTGTGCAGGCAGACGTGGTACTGGAGAAGTAGCTGAGAATCCTACATTTTGCAGGCAACAGGAAGTCAACTGAGACACTGGGCATTCATTATCCTGAGCTTAGGAAACCTCAAAGCCCACCCCCACAGCAACACACTTCTTCTAACAAGGTCATACCCACTCCAACAAAGCCACATCTCCTGATAGTGCCACTCCCTATGAAATTATGGGGGCCAATTACATTCAAACTACCACATATATCTTGGCCTGTAACTGATTTCAATCCCTGGAATCAAAGAGTACAGAAAGACAGATTTAAGAAAATGCAAGCATCCTTAGCTTTTTTATTTTTATTTTTTTTCCTCACTAGATTGCTACACAAGAATGGATGACTAAGGATTATAATGAGTGGTGGGATTTGCTCTGCCTGGGGCTAGCCTCATGTAGAACACTGGTTGCAGAGTCCTAGAACTACATGCATTGTCAATGGGCCATACTGTTGGGAAAATGGCATAGACAAAACTCCTGTCCAATCAAGAAGGAGGAATCTCTCATCAGAAACACAAACGCCAAGAGAGATGCCTTCCCTGTCTGTTTACGAAGCCTCGATGTCCCAAGCTCTGTGTCAAGAGCTGGGGGGGAGTGGTGTGTGTGTCTGTGGAGCTGGACTTGTCGTCGTTGTGATTCACATGTGAGAGGGGAAGGTTGCAAAGGGAATAAACTACAAGGCAATGGTCTTTGACCTCCCGGCCGGCAATGTGAGCCTCACATGCTCACATTACACTCGCACATCATAAATAAATAATAACGTGTCAAATATCTGTTATGACAAACTCCCCAGTGCCTGATTGGTCATAACTGTGTGGACTGACTTTCCCACCTCTGTAGAGGGCTGTTGCCCCAAACAGAAACTTGTGAATATCATGCGGCCCTTTTCACCCCATCCTAAACTACCAGGACCGGAACTGCACACCAGAGCCCAAGAGCTTGGCAGGCTTGAAAGCAAGAACAACAGGAAGGGCTGGTCCTAGGACACCCCCGCCCACCCTTTCTCTCCCCATTGTTCTGTTAGTCCACATACCCCGCCTCTGGCTGATCTTGGTATTTCATCCTAACATTCGGGCAGCAGAGCGCCCTCTGCTGGCACGAAGAAACAGGTAACACTAGCCAGAGGGACCAAATGACCCAGTTCCCCAGACACTTGAAGATTTAAAAAAAGAGACAAATTCAACTATTTTAGTGAGCTTGCTAAGATCATAGTTCTCTCTCAGAAGGGAACTATGGGTAATTATAAATTTTTTTCCAAGTTTTTTTTTTTTTAAGATCAGTTTTCAAAAAGTACTTACAAATCTCAGTCTCTGGTCCACAGAGCACCCATCTCTTCCAGTCAGCTGTGCGAAGGCATCTTCCACACAGCAGCCTCCCTCTGAACTGTGGTTCACGCTTGGAAAGCTCTGCCTTGGAAGCTGCCTATTGGCAGAGTGGAAGCGCTCCTTCCTTGGAGGTAACGGTATGTTGATAGTGAGCTTAAAATTTTTCGTAGTTCCAGGTGACCTCGAACTCACAGACATCCACCTGGCTCTGCCTCCCGAGTGCTGGGATTAAAGGCTCCATTACTGGTTTTGTTTACTTACATTGTCCTACTGAATGTCTGCATCTTGATCACTTTCTTACACAGTATTTGGTTGTATATCAACATAGAAAAGGGCTCTTAAAGAAATGTATCAAACATGTCAGTATTTATCTTTATGTGATCAGGCTACCAGCAATTTCTCCTTTTAATACCCATCTGTGTGTTCTAAGAAATAACTCAATGAACACGAATTCTTCCCAGGAACAGAGGGAAGAATTCATGTATCTTAAAACAACCAAGACTTTTGTATTTTAAGAAAAATTCACAAGAGATGAAAGCGTGTCTCCGGCATGTCCTCGGAGACTTCTCCTGTTTGACCGTGGCTCTCACACCCCCTGGATGGAGTTCCTGAAGGGGGATTTTCAAAACCTCCCTGTACAAGGGTGAAGAGGGGGGTTTGGATTCCCAGAACTCAAATAAAGTTGGATGAGGTAGTACATGTCTACCAAGAGATGGGAGATAGAATTCTTGTGGCAGCTCCTGCCAACTGTGGTAGTGAACATGAGACCCGGCCTCAAACAAGGTATCAGGTGAGGACAAACACCTCAAGTTATCTTCTGACTTCCACATACTTGCTCTGGCACATACATGTGGGTATACATACACATCATACACATACATTAAAACAATAAATGAATGAATAAATACATAAAGCCACAGTGGTAAGGGCAGTGGTAATTCCTGGTCAGCTGGAGGATGAAACGGCTTTATTATGATGAAACTTGGCTTCTGAGCTCCCTTCCTCTTTGATACAGGGTCTTACATATCCCAGCCTAGCCTTAAACTCATTATGTAGCCAGAGCTAACCTTGAACTTCTGATCTTCCTGCCTCTACCACCTGGGCACTAGGATTACAGGTGTGTACCACCCCCCATCGCTGGGTTACGAAGTGCTGAGTATCAACCCAAGTGTGATCAATGCATGCATTCATGCATGCATCTACCGATTGAACCACATCTCTGGCTTACTGTGGGACCGCAGGTGACTTAAGCTTGAGAAGGAAAAACGTTTATTTTTCTTCAGAGTTGCTTGACAGAGTGTCAAGAACACCCCTAAAGGACGGTGGTGAGGCTTAAGCAAGACAGTGCACGTGGCCGTTTGTTGCTTTTCTTGTGCATGCGATTGGGTAGCAGAGAGGGAGCAACTCTCGGGAGGGAAGGTTTGCTTGGCTCACAGTTTGAGGAGAAGGTATGAAGGGGGCTGGTTACGCAGTGTCTGCAGTCCGGAAGCAAAGAGAAGACTGCATTCTGCTTCTAGAGGTTCACAACCTTCCAAATCAGGCACCAGCTGAAGACTGTGGAAGTGCTCAAACGCGTGGGCCCACGGGGACATCTCACACTCAGCGGCAGGAAAGCCCCACTTGTGAGCATGTGGGCCTCCACCGCATGCTGCCACTGTTCTCAGCCTTATCCCCCCCCCCCCCCCCCCCCCCCACCCCGCTGGCCTTCCACCCCATGCTGCTTCCCATTTCCATCTGCAACACATTACAGCCCCCAAGGAAGAAGAAGAAAAAAAAAACAACAGTGGGTTAGTGTGGCTGCCACTTAAAATAATTGTTTCTAAGACTCAATGGGCAAATGACTAAAACCTCAATAAATAACTTATCTTCAACCGACATGCTTTGCTGTTCTTTCTCTCCTCTCCGCCCCCACTGTTTCTTCTTTTTATTGTTGTCTTTTTTTTTTTTTTTTTGTTACTTTCCCAATATGGAAACTCCCCCACAAGTCTGATAGGCCTAGAAGTTGATGTAAGATATATTTTCAGTTGTGCTTGAGCAATCTGCTAGGCAACACATGATCTGCACTCTCCAGATATGGTCAAGAGTAAACAACTGCCTGGCGGCGGCGACGCACATCTTTAATCCCAGCACTCGGGAGGCAGAGACAGGTGGATCTCTGTGAGTTCGAGGCCAGCCTGGTCTATAGAGTGAGATCCAGGAAAGGCGCAAAGCTACACAGAGAAACCCTGTCTCAAATAAACCAAAAAAAAAAAAAAAAAAAAAAAAAAAAAAAAAAAAAAGAAGAAGAAAAGAAACTCCCCCCCCCCAAAAAAAAATAAAAGAATAAACAACTGATGGACATGTTGGTTTTGCGCATTATATTTTAGGGGATTTTTGTTGTTCAGTCCATTTTATACCATGGAGGAGAGTCAAATGGCATACTTAATTTTTAAAAAAATTATTAAGATTAATTAAAAACGAATGATCTTTATTACTTCTTTTGGACGATGTCATGCATGTATACCATGTATTTTGGTCAGGTTCTGCACCCTTGGCTCTGTTTCACATCCCTCCCAGAGCAGTCTATTTTAAAATTAGTTCCTATGTGGGGCTCTCAACCATTATAGAGTCTGATTCCAACTGCGTTTGAAAGGCAGAGAGAAAGTTCTGAGGAAGCCACCAAGCTGGGAGGCAAAGTTTAGTTTTGTTCTTTGGGGGGGGGGGGGGGGGGGGGGGGGGGGGGCTATGGAAGGGCCTTGCCACAGGCTGCTGCCTTCCAAAATAGAACCAGCAGAGATAAGCCTCGTTAAATCACCCCGCTGCCGTCATCCCCATCCCCCAGTCTCCAGGGGCTTCAGGGACCGCGGTGGCAACGGGCAATAATTAGGGTTTGTGCAGAGAGAGCCCACAGTTTTTTAAATAAACATTTCCATTTTAATTAATTAATAATTAATTATTTTTTTATTTTTTGAGACAGGGTTTCTTTGTGTAACAGCCCTGGCTGCCCTGGAACTTTGTAGACCAGGCTAGTCTCACACTCACAGAGATCCACCTGCCTCTGCCTCCCAGTGCTGGGATTACAGGCCCCTACCACCACTGCCTGGTTTTGTTTTTTTAACAAGATGCTCATTCCTCACATTGCCGAATTTCTCTAACTCTATCGCCGCCACCTACGGAGTCAGCCAGCCTCTGACTGTTCTATCTGAGGCAGTAAAACTTAATTCTCTGGGGCAGTAAAGAAAGGAAAGAATTCTCTCTCTCTCTCTCTCTCTCTCTCTCTCTCTCTCTCTCTCTCATCTTTTGTCCCAATTTTTCCTTTTTTACCTCTACCTAGATGTGTCCCTGTGTTTTCCTTCTCTCATTCTTGATGTTTTCCTTCTAACTAACTTTATTTTTTCCCTTAAAGCTTATATACCGCAGCAAAATCTTGCTAGCAATATAACAATTACAATGTGGTTATATTCTATTTTTTCAAGTGAATGATCACAATGAATACAAGTTTAAAAAAAAAAAAGCATGTTTTCCATAGCCCTTACATGATTAAACACTTTACATATTACAGGTGAAAAACAAGTTGTCCCAAGGACCCACATCCATTCATGGCCAAGCAACTTATTATAGATTAACAGAGTGTGAGCAAGCCAGCCCTTTCGCTGGCAAGCTGTGTTTGTGGTTACAAAGAAAGGACCAATCATTTTATTACTTGTCTCAAAAGCTAATCTTATAAGGAATCTTACAAGAATCACAAACCTAAACATTTATATATGAAAAACCATCAGTCAGCTCTACTTTAAATCCCTAGGGTGCGTACCCACTTAGCAACAGCTTTTTATAATCATCATCTTTTGTCACCAACCCATCCTAGCAAGAAAGGCACCTCAGCTAAGAATAATTAGGCAGCATTGCTGTTGTTCTCTGACCCTGATGAGTCCCTCACTCAACTATGTGCCTTTCTAAACTTTAGATTGTTTTCTTATTTTTTTTAAACCTTAAAACCATTATCAAACATCTTAACCTAATCTTATGTCATATTTAAAGCTTTATTTTAATATGACAGAAACCTGTGAACACATCTCGCAACATTAAGATTAAAAGAACTTGAGCTAGCTGGGCTTTTGGGACTCAATTGTTTCTCTTAATCATTAACGTAAGCCACAGTATATGTAGCTCCTCAATAGAAATTCATGTGTTCTAGCTGTGTGAGAGGGGCCACATTTTAATCTTACAAAAACCAAGCTAAAGCTTCCTATGGAACTCTTTTTTTTTTTTTTTTTTTTTTGGTTTTTCTGAGACAGGGTTTCTCTGTGGAGTTTTGGTGCCTGTCCTGGATCTCGCTCTGCAGACCAGGCTGGCCTCGAACTCACAGAGATCCACCTGACTGCCTCTGCCTCCTGAGTGCTGGGATTAAAGGCGTGCGCCACTGACCCCTGGCTGGGACTCCTTAACTTAATCACATTTTTTAAAAAGTGAAATGATCCTAGTTGGACATACTGTTTTATTCAAGGTGTTGAGAATGATTTTATGATTTAAAAAAAAGGTATATAAATATGGCTTGACAGGAAATAGTCCAACTTAAAATGACGCAGAGTTACTATGTATGTGGAGGGTTATCTGTCACCCATATGGCTGTGACTCTGGAAAAGGTATAATTATTGTCGACAAAAACAGTTAACGGAACAGCTTTGACACTTGAAATGTATTAGATTTTACTTCGATCATTGTTTTGTTTTTCTTCCTTTTTCTCTTTCTGGCTTGTGACCATTAGATGGCGCTATGCATTTCCAAATAAGAAAAACAAAACAAACAAACCAAAAAAAAAAACGCTGGAAATTTTAGGCTGCACGGGAGTCACAGTCATTATTAGTTAACATTTTCGGGCTATTGTCTCAATGAAGACATAAACATTTTAATTTTAATAGAAAATTTCCAGTATGTCATGCCATATTTAACAGAAACCCAGAACAATCACACAGCCTCAGATGATGTTTAAAAAAATTTTCTTCCGGGGACGCGAGAACAATGGCTCTCTACGCCGACTCGCTAGTCTTGGGGTCACGTGGTCCGCGCCCTCCCCTTCTGAGCTCTGTGCTGGTGACTTTTTACAGAGGCTGATAGCTTGTGTGGCTTAGCCAAATCCTGCCACCCTGAGGTTTTTACCATTCGAAGCAACAACTTGCAAAGAGGGTACAAGTTCATTTATCAAGTATCTGGAGGTGAACTCTGAACGTTGGAAAGACTAGAACTCGTTGGCTTTGCTAGAAATGGACCCCCAGAGGTCGCTTCTTTTACCCTCACCGGTACCAGTTAGTGGAAGATGCTGTACTGAAGATCCCCCACTAGACTTCATCCCCTAGGTACCACTGCCTTATGATGCCTGAAGTCTCCTCGTCCCTCATCTCAAGTCTCGTCTCCATTCACTCCAGAGCGCTGCACCAGGTACATGGCCTCTCCTCCTTCCCACAGCTCTCTGAACGGCCTGACTCTCTGCAGCCATGACTGCATGACCTCCTTGGTGTTGATGTTTCCCACTCTGTATCTTCAGTCCAAGGGTCCACTTCTTCCACTTGGAAGACCCTGGGCATTCCCGATGTTCAGTCATTTGAAACTCATCCCCCCCCCCCCCCCTCGCCCCATGCTCTTTCTTGTCTTTGCAGCCGCCTTAGGCTGAGTCCTGAGAAGTAAGTACCACCTAAGTACCACCTTCTTCTCGTACCCCAGTATGTACACTGTTCCAGGTCGGTCTATCCTATAGCTCGCCTGCACTCCAGCAGTTGGCATTCACTCTGTGCTATCCAGATCAGGTCACATGGCTGATAGGTGGTCAAATGTCTGCTGGGTTTGGGTCTCACAACCCACTATAGCTAGTGTGATCTTGTATAATGCACGTATCATGTCTGGCACCTGACAGAAACCCCCGACGGCCTCTTGCCTTGACAGATGTAAGCTCCTTAACTGTAAGGCACTGGGCCAGCCCTACCCTTCCCGCCCTGACTCTTCTGCCTCTATACTCTGTTGTAGGACAAGCCTTTCGGCACTTCCAAGCAGTTTGCTCTCTCCAGACTCTGCACATGTCTCCTGGTTTTCCATTTCTACCTCTCCCCTCCCTGATCCATTTCCTGTAGAGGAAGGACCCTCCCACAACCATCTCTACTTAGGTAGCGTGGGTTCTCAGAGGCCCTTGGGACCCTCATCACACCGGGCTGTAGCTGTTGTAGGCTGTTTATTCTTCTGACTAGGAGAGGCACATCTACCCTGCTTGCCGTACCCTCGCCATAGTGCCTAGTGTAAAACACGCAGTAGGTGCTCGATAGATACTTGTCGCATGGCGGAAGACCTGCCTACACCATTACCAGTCCCCCATACCAGTCCTCTCTACTCATTAAAAATATTTTATTTTGCCTGGCAGTGGTGCACGCCTTTAATCCCAGCACTCAGGAGGCAGCAGCAGGCAGATCTCTGTGAGTTCCAGGCCAGTGTGGTCTACAGGGTAAGATCCAGGACAGGCACCAAAACTCCACAGAGAAACCCTGACTCGGAAAAAACAAAGCAAAAAGAAACAAAACAAAACAAAAAACACAACAAATTTATTTTATATTTGCAGTTCTGAGAACCTGAGGCTTGCATGCACAGGTCAAGTGCCCCACCATGGAGCTACATGCCCAGTCCCTTACTCACTCTTTCTAAGCCAGGCAGACTGTCCTAGCTGATCCAGGGACATGAGACTACATCTTTGACGGCTGTGGTACTTTCTCTGGACCCAGTGGGAACATGCAGTTTCTGTGGACACCCTGTAAACCCTCCCCTCGGCCTGCACATCCTCCTCAGCGCACTGTGATGGTGTTCACAGAACAATTTTCCTGTTTCTAAGAATCGTGCAGCAAATTGGGGTTAAGGCAGAGAAGAAAGTCTTTACTCTATTTGAGGGTTTAAGCTTTGTTTTGGTTTTATAGCCCAAACCTTCCACTTTACTGCTTAAAAAATATCTTATCTAGAATTTAAGGGTTTGAAAACCTCAAACATTTATTTGGAAAGGAAAAAAAAAAAAAAAACTATCCTATCACTTGAGAGTGTCAAGGTCTGTGTTGAATGCATTTTGGACTTTCAGGTGGGCCCCTTGGCCTCATCCAAAACCCCAAGTACTTGAATTGAATTCATTTTTCAACAGTAAGCCTAAAACCTTTAGTTGCAAGCACATACTTTACAAGCAATTTGCATGCAACAATTCACTCTACAAGAGAACCCTTTGAAGTAGGTGTCATCAGCTGTCACTCCCCCTGCAGAGACAAGAACATCAATATGCAAAGAGGTTTTTCAGCTTACCCAGCAATGAGGGGAGGATCTTGATTTGGGCCTACGCAGTTGGCCTCCAAATCATAATCCTTATCTGCAACACAGAGAGTGTGATGGTGCCACGCTCTTTCTTGTTGTTCTAATGGGGACCGTGGTCTCATTTAATAAAACCTGAGGACCTGTTTCAACATGTTGCTTGCTACCTGTGACTGAAAGGGAAGTCTATGTCCACAAACCCTTCTCCTCAGCCTCCTCCCCCAGGAGCATCTTTGCCCAGAGCTCTTGAGGCGAACAGAGCCTCTCTCCTCTTCACAAGTTGACAGCCATCTTCACCACTGTTCCTGCTCATGTATCACTAGCAGCTAAGGTGTGTGTATGTGTGTGTATGTGTGCATATATATGAGTACATTTATATGCATGCCCGCATGCATTTATGCATGTATGTATGAATGCATCCATTTGTGTATTCATGTGTGTATGCATATATACACGTATGTATGTGTGTTTTATGCACACATGTATGTGTATGTATAAATGCATGCATGTATGTATAAATATACTGAGAAAGAGAAGGCATGGCATATACCCTCTGGTGATTCTATAAGGATTACACTGGCTAGCTTTGCTGGGGTGTTGGAAATACTATTAATCTTTCAAAGAGTGGAGATTTTACCTGATTTTTATCTGTCTTCTATTTAGTCAGTTTCTGCTCTTAATTATGTCCTCTTTTCTACTTATTTTGTGTTTAATTTGCTCTTTTCCATAGCTTTTAAGAGTATTCTTTTCTCCAATATAAGCGTTAATATTGAAATTTCCTTTTAAGCACTATATTATCTATATCCCAATTTTTGATATTTTTCCAAAATTCACTTATGATTTTTTTCTAACTCAAGAGTTATAATCATGTTGGGGAATTTCCAAATATTAGGAAGTTTTTTGATATGTTATCTTGTTTTTTAATTTTATCCTGTTGTATTCATTCACTCAAAGCTTTGTATTTATGTCTCAACAAATGATATTGGTAACCATCCTATATTCTCTTGAAAATGATATTTTTCTATAGATGCTAAATGAAGTCACTAAGCCTCATTATTTGTGTCAAACTGATCACAAAATTGCTCACACTGAGGCTGGAGAGATGGCTAAGTGGATAAGAGTACAGGCTGCTCTTACAGGGGACCAACCAAGATCCAGTACCCATCACCCATCACATGATAGCTCACAATCACCTCTAACCCCAGTTCCAGAGGATCTGATGCTCTGGCCTCTGTGGGGACCTGACCTGCATGTGATGCATAGATATACATGCAGGCAAAGTACTCACACATGAGATTAAAAAAGATTAAAAATTGAGCCATTCATATCTGTATTCATTTTAGTATAGCTGTATAAATTATAGAGATGCATTAAAATAACTCAGCTATAATTATGGATTTGGACATTTATGTCTAATTTTCATCGTTTTGCTTTAAGTAATCGAAGGCTGTCTTAGGGTTACTGTTGCTGTGATGAAACACCACAGCCAAAGCAGCCTGGAAAGGGAGGGGTTTACTTGACTTTCACTTCCACATCTCTCCTCACAATTGGAGGAAGTCAGGACAGGAACTAAGCAGGTCAGGATCCTGGAGGCAGGAGCTGATGCAGAGGCCATGGAGGGGTGCTCCTTACTGGCTTGACCTTCATGGCTTGCTCAGCCTGCTTTCTTATGGAACCCAGGATCACCAGGCCAAAGGCTTTCAGTTACACACTTAATAATTTCTGTCTTTATGACACCATAACCGATTTTCATTAAATAATATCATTTTTCAAATCTGACAATTGTCTTTGATTTGAAACATACCATGTGTAATGATAATGTTATCACATAAACATCTTTCAGTTCCTTAGATCAGCATAATCTGTTTTTCTGCTTTTACTCTTAACCTTTTTGGGTCTTTAAGAAGTATTCTATACAGAAGCATTTAATCAAATCCAGATTTTATTTATCCTTATGATCCTTTCCTTCCCTTTAGCTCATTTTAGCTCATTTATATCTAATATATTATTGTTATGCTGGACTTGTCTACCATCTTGCTATTGATTTTTTGTTTGTTTTCTTTTGTTTTTCTTTTCTCACTTCCTCCTCTCTTGTCTTAATAAAATATTACAGCATGCACAAGGCCTGCACAAGCTTCAAGACAGAATTCCAGCATGGCAGGGCAGGTGGGCAAATTGAGCAATTGGCATTTGATAGCTTCTGGGAGAGATATGGATGGTTTTCTTTAAAGGTGTGTCTTAGTCAGGGTTCCTATTGCTGTGATGAAACACCATGACCAAAACAACCTGGGGAGGAAAGGGTTTATTTATCTTACACTTTGAGGTAACAGTTCATCCCCAGTTACCTGGAAGCAAATATCACCACAGAGCTGGAATTTAAATTAATAGACCGAAGCTGGAGAAGTCGCTCAGAGGTTAAGAGCACTGATTGCTCTTCCAGAGGTCCCCAGCTCAATTCCCAGCAACCACATGGTGGCTCACAACCATCTGTAATGAAATCTGGCACCCTCTTCTGGCCTGCAGACACACACACAAACAGAACACTGTGTACATAATAAATAAATAAATCTTAAAAAAATAGCAGACAACTTTGTCTTGTTTCTGATTTGAGTGGAGTTGCTTGAGTTTCTCTCCATTTAATTTGATGTTGGAAGTTGGCTTGCTGTAGATTGCTTTTATTATGTTTAGGTATGTCCCTTGTAATCCTGATCTCTCTAAGACTTTTTATCATGAAGGGATGCTGAATTTCATCAAAGGCTTTTTCAGCATCTAAGGAGAGGACTATGTCCTTCTTTTTTCTTTCAAGTTGTTCATATGGTCGATTACACTGATGTATTTTTATATGGTGAACCATCCTTGCATCTCTGGAATGAAGCCTACTTGGTCATGGTGGATGATCTTCTTGATGTGTTCTTGGATTCTGTTTGCCAGTATTTTACTGAGTATTTCTGCATCTATGTTCACGAGTGAAATTGGTCTATAATTCTCTTTCTTTGTTGTGTCTTTGTGTGTTTGTGTATCAGGGTGACTGTGGCCTCATAGACAGAATTTGGTAATGTTCCTTCTGTTTCTATTTTGTGGAATAACTTGGAGAGTTTTGGTCTTGACTCTTCTTTGAAAGTCTGGTAGAATCAGCATTAAAGTCATCTGGTCCTGGGCTCTTTCTTTCTTTTCTTTTTTCTTTTTTTTGGTTGGGAGACTTTTAATGACTGCTTCTATTTCTTTAAGGGCTATAAGTCTATTTAAACATCCTTAACCATCAGGGAAATGCAAATCAAAATGACTCTGAGATTCCATCTTACATCTGTCAGAATGCCCAAGATCAAAAACACAAGCAACAGCTCATGCTGGAGAGGCTGTGGAGCAAGAGAAACACTCCTGCATTGCTGGTGGGAGTGCAAACTTGTGCAGCCACTTTGGAAGTCAGTGTGGCACTTTCTCAGAAAACTGGGAATCGATTTACTTCAAGACCCAGCTACACTGCTCTTGGGCAGATACCCAAAGGATGCTCAATCATACCACAAGGACACTTGCTCAACTACATTCATAGCAGCTTTATTTGTAATAGCCAGAAACCTGGAAACAACCTAGATGCCATTTAACTGAGGAATGGATAAAGAAAATGTGGTACATTTATATAATGGAGTATTATTCAGCTGTTAAAAGCAAGGACACCAGAAAATTTGAAGGCAAATGGATGGAACTAGGAAAAAAAAAATCATCCCGAGTGAGGTAACCCAGATTGAGGAAGACAAACATGGTTTGTACTCACTCCTAAGTGGATAGTAGCTATAACACAAAGGATAACTATGCTACAATCCACAGACCCAGAGAGACTAGGTAATAAGGAAGCTTTATTGGGGGACACCAAGATCTCCCTGAGAAGGGGAAATAGAAGGAATTTATTAAGTGGATTGAGGGCAGGTGGGGATGGGAACACGAGCCATCAGGTTTGGGGGGGGGGAGGTTACTGAAAGAGACTATTGGAAAGGGGGAGGCATTTCAGAGTCAGGTAAAAACTTGGTGCAGGGGAATCTTCCAGGAATCTACAAGGAAGAGCCCAGCTTAGACTCCTAGCAATAGCAGACACATAGCCTGAACTGGTCGTCTCCTGTAACTACATTGGTACCTAGCCCAGTTGTTATCAGAAAGGCATCATCCAGCAACTGATGGAAACAGATGCAGAACCAAAGCCAGATATTAGTATTTATTTCTGTGGCTGGGGTTTCTCCCTGCTAGCATTTCCTGTTAGGCTAAATATTCTCCTACTCATTTTTCTTCCACTTTATTGTGACTTTTCATTAAATCATTTATTCAAAGTTATCTTGTGTGGTTTTCATTTTTAAAAGATTTATTTTATTTTAACTTTATGTGTGTACAAAGAGGGCCGGTGTCCTCGGAGGAGAGCACACCCACTGAATCCCTTGGAGCTAGAGTTAAGAGATGTTGTGAGCCAGCTGACATGGTGCTGAGAACAAACAGAACGTGGGTCCTCTGAAAGAGCAGTGTGCAATCGGAACCTCTGAGCCAGCTCTCCAGCCTTATTTTCACTTCTGAATGATTATTTTTTAATTCTGAATGGAATTCTGGGTTGGTGGTCATCCCACTTCATTCTCTTCCCCCTGTTCCTAATGAGATGTGAACTGTCATTCATAATAGTGTTTTCCCCTGAATGTAATAGATCTCCTGATCTCACCATTTGTACCTTATCTTTGTGATTAGACTTTTGTCAATGATATAGTTAGGTGTAGATTTTCATTGTTATTGTGTGTTTGTATTTATTCTGCTTGGGAGTTTGTGGATTCTACCCTAGCCTCTCACATGGTTGGTTCTACAGTCCTTTCCCACCATGCCCAGGATTCACTTGTTGATCATTACTGTAGAAGAGTTATAAAGATTCAATTGTCTTACCGTCTTTTAAAATTTGTCAAGCTTTACTCTATCAGGCTTTTTTTTTTTTTTTTAATTATGTGTCAGAGCAGCTCTATTTCAGGCTTTTGTTCTTGTTTTGTTTTGGAGGCAAAGTTTCACTATGTAGCTCAGGCTAGCTTCAAACTTAAGATCTGTCTCAGGATTTCTGTTGCTGTGAAAAGACACTATGACCATGGCAACTCTTATAAAGTAAAACATTTATTTGAGGTGGCTGCCTACATTTCAGAGGTTCAGTCCATTATCAGCATGGTGGGGAACACGGCAGCATGCAGGCAGATATGGTGCTGGCTGCATCTTGATCAGAAAGTAATAGGAAGTGGACTGAGTGTTACACTGAGGGAAGCTTGAGCTTTGAGACTTCAAAGCCCACCCCCACAGTGACACATTTCCTCCAAGAAGGCCACACCTACTCTAACAAAGCCACACCTCCTAATAGTGCCGCTCCCTATGAGTTTATGGGGGCCAGTTACATTTAAACCATCACAAGATCCTTCTGCCTCAGCCTCAAGAGTGCTGGGACCCCCTCTTCCTCATTCTCTTCATCTTCTTCTTCTTCTACCTCTTTCTCCTTACCCACTTCTTCCTCTTCCTCTTCTTCTACTTCATTATTGTTCCCTTCTTGTCCCTGCTTCTTCCTCCTTCTCTTCCTCCCCTCTCTTTTCACCCCCTCAGATTGGGGATTTAACAGAAGGCCCCATGCATGCTAAGCACACACTCTATTCCTGAGCTACACCCTAACCTGCAAGATCTTTATTTCACATCTGTAGCAGGCCATTGTTCCTGATGATTGTTTTGTAGTCTGAATCTGACCTTAATAATCATTAGTTTAGATCTAGGAGTACAGCTCCATGGTAAAATGCTTGCCTAGCATATGTCAGCCCTGGGTTCAATTCCCACGGCTAAAATAAGTAGTTTCTTGGAGTTCACTTAAATTATTGTAACTAATTTGTATAAATGATAGTGATTAACAATTAATATAAAAAAACTCATTTAACCAAACACTGAAAAACATTTGTTAAGAGTTTAGTGAAAAATTTGAGTGGAACAATGTGTGTTTTAGAATGCTTCTATCTAAAAATTGAGATTAAAGGGGCAGGGGAGATAGTTCAGCTGGTAAAGTGCTTGTGGAGTAAGTATAAGGCCCCGAGTTTGGATCTGAAGCAGCCATATAAAAAGCCAGGCTTTGCTCTGCATATCTGAAATGGGTCTTATCCTTCTTTTGCTGTGAAGAGACACCGTGACCAAGTCAACTTATCAAAGGAAGTATTTAATTCGGGGGCTCACCATTCTAGAGGGTGAGAGTCCATGACCATCATGGGGGGGGGCGCATAGCAGCCGGTAGGCAGACATGGTACTGGAGCAATGGCTGAGAGCTTCCATATGATCTGGAGGCAGAGAGAGCCAACTGGAAATGGTGGAGGGTTTTGAAACCTCAAAGCCACCTCATCTCAGTGGCACACCTCCTTCAACAAAGCCACACCCCCAATCCTTTCCAAATAGTTTCACCAACTGAGGTTCAAGTATTTAAACACAGGAGCCTATAAAGGCCATTCTCATTGAAACCACCACACTGGGGGAATCAGAGATAGGAGAAGCTCTGGGGCATGCTGGACAGCCAGTCTAGCTAAATTGATAAGTTCTGCATTCAGTGAGAAACCCTGTCTCAAGCAAACAAACCCATGTGGAGAGCAACAGGGGAGGACACCCAGGGTCAACCTCCGGTCTCCACACGTGTATGTGAACCTGAACATACACACACACACACACACACACACACACACACACACACACACTCAAAAAGTGAGACACAATGTTATTATTATAAGGCAAAATGTTCTGTGTAAATTGTGTTCTCTAATATAAAAAAACCTGTTACTTTCTTTGACAAAAAAAATTAATAATTAATAATTTAAATGACGTATCAAAGGAAAACGCCAGAAACAAACTTGCCTGGCACTGTATGTTTTAGGACTACTGATATAAATCATTGTGTCGGAACTGATGCATTTTGCTTTATTGCTTAACAAAGCATATGTAAACGATAATGCTGCTGTATAAATCAGTCGGCGATAAGGGCTGCTGGGCAATAGTTTACTTGAGAGCAGAGTCTGGAGAGCTCAGACTCCAGGTCCTGAGAACTCAGAGAAAGCAGGATATCAGTTTGACAAGCACTTGCCTTCCCATCCCAGCTCGGAGCACTAAAACAGCTTTGGTCTGGGATTCTGTCAGCAAGCCTTCCCACACAATCAATCTTTCTGTGTATTCTTAATTTTACTTCCCAGCCATCTTCCTACTGAAATACTGCACATTGTGTATAAATATCTATATCTATATATCTATCTATATACACACATTAGAAATATACTTAAAATATGAATTAATGATTTATTTTTATTTCATGTGCATTGGAGTTTTGCCTGTATGAGGGTGTTGAATCCCCTGCAACTTGAGTTACAGAAAGTTGTGAGCTGCCATGTGGTTACTGGAAATTGAACCAGGGTCCTCTGGAAGAGCAGCCAGTGCTCTTAACCACTGAGCCATCTCTTCAGGCCCATTTAAAAAATCTTTTATCTTAAGACCATTGTCCCATGCACTTATTTCCATTTTATATAGTTTTTAATAGGGAAAAATGCAGCGAGGCAATTTTTAACCTAAAAAATATAATCATAACACATTGACTCTTTAGCTACTATTATGAAAATGGACGTAAACGAAGAGAAACAGCGTGTGCATTTTCATGGAATCGCAGATGTTGGAGCTGTATCACTGCCTGCCACCGTTATCTCGAATGGAGCCCAAGCTTTTCAAGTTATTTCCTAACTAATGTTAACAACCCCAGGTGTTTCCTGATTTCAGTTGGTCTGACTCTGAAAAAAATGAGTAACCCAGGGAAACGTGTAAAATTCCTTTGTGAGCTTCCTTTCTGCGTTTTGAGCCCATGTTTCAGCTTAGTGTGCTGGGAGATTTTGTGTTCCCAGGCCCCTGTTGTCCTTGAGCTCACCATGTCTCTTTCTTGTGATAGTCACTAGACTTCTTCTCCCTTTTATGTCCTGTTAATGCGCTGTGCATGTCTCTGTGGTTTGCCTTTGGCTCACAATTGGTGAGTATGGTTAGACTAAGAGAATACGGGATCTCAGCCGTGCCCTCTGACTTGGTGGGTCTCTTAACGGCTTTCAGTCTGTGGCTTGGTCTTCCTTACCTGAGGGCACATGGCCCTGGACATGCTGCCGTGAGGATGGGATGGGTGGAAGGAAAGAGGGCTCTCAGGAGGCAGGATTTGCAGCGCTTTGATGAGGCTGCCTCCTTTAAATGAACTTCAGTTTCTCACTTATTTCTGTGGAGAAAGTATGATTTGTCCAACCCAGCCGACAACTTTGGAGAATACAAACCCATGTGCTTGAATGCCATCGCCCCTGGTGTTCAGAAGGATCACGTTGGTTTATTGAAGATCATCCAACTCCCCATGCCACTCTGAAAGTGTTGGCAGAAATGTCCTCCGAGTAGTTTACCAGCTTAGTGCAGTGGTTCTCAACCTTCCTGATGCTGCAACCCTTTAATACAGTTCCTCATGTTGTGGGCCCGCCCAACAATAAAATTATTTCATTGATGTTTCATAACTGTAATTTTGCCATTGTTATGAATTATAATGTAAATATCTGATATTCAGGATATCTAATATGTAACCCCTAGGGAGTTACCACCCATAAAATCCCAAAGAACAAAAGCCTCAATTCTGAATTTTATCTATTTAAGTTTGGTCAAGGTTTTTTGTTTTGTTTTTGTTTGTTTGTTTTATGTTTTAGACAAGGTCTCACTCTGTAGACCAGACTGGACTGGAACTCACAGAGATTCACCTGCATCCTGAGTGCTGGAGTTAAAGGTGTGGGCCACCACTGCCAAGCCTTGCTTATTTTAGTATGTGTGCATGTGTATATTGTGTGCATGGGTGCATGTGGTGATATTGTGTTCTCCAAAATATTATGCACCCTAATAAACTTATCTGGGGTCAGAGAACAGAACAGCCAGTAGATAGATATAGAGACCAGAAAATGGTGGCACACATGCCTTTAATCCTATCACTTGGGAGGTAGAAATCCATCTGGATCTCTGTGAGTTCAAAGCCACAAGGAAACAGCCAGGCATGGTGACTCACATCTTTAATCCCAGGAAGTGATGGCAGAAAGCAGAAAGATATATAAGGCGTGAGGACCAGGAACTAGAGCTGGTTAAGCATTTAGGCTTTTAGCAGCAGTTCAGCTGAGATCCATTTGGATGAAGACTCAGAGGCTTCCAGTCTGAGGAAACAGGATCAGCTGAGGAATTGGCAAGGTGAGGAAGCTGTGGCTTGTTCTGCTTCTCTGATCTTCCAGCATTCACCCAAAAAACTGGCCTTGGGTTTGTTTTTATTAATAAGACCTGTTAAAATTCATGCTACAGGTGCAGGTGTCTGAGGAAGCCAGCGAGTTCAGATCCTCTGGAGCTGGACCACTCAGTGTGGCACTGGGAAACAGGTGGTCCTCTTGATGAGAGGAACAGATATTCTTAACTACTGAGCCATCCTTCCAGCTAACCAACGGAGAGGTGACAGACAGGCAGGACTTTGGAAGATTTCAACATAGGACAGCCTCTGGGCCAGTTGTATAGGCTTTCATTTTTTTTTTTCCAAGACAAGGTTTTTCTGTGTAGTTTTGGTGCCTGTCCTGGATCTTGCTTTGTAGACTAGGCTGGCCTCGAACTCACAGAGATCCGCCTGGCTCTGCCTCCCGAGTGCTGGGATTAAAGGCGTGTGCCACCGCCGCCCAGCCTACACTTTTTGTTGTTGCTGTTTTATTGTTTTCCATGAGAAAGATGATGGGGTTTGATATGAAAATTTCACACTTAGGATTTCGAGGGCAGGAGTCTGCTACACATTCCTAATATGAACTATAAGCTCTAGGAACAGGGATCAATTTGCAACTTCAATTACTAAAAACAAGAAAATATTCAAGTTTTGCCAGAAAGATGCAGGAAATAATTAAAATTAAAAATGATCAAAGTTGGTCTTATTGTGACTTGTGTGCAGTTTAAGGAATTTTAATATGAGCTCGAAACCCTTTATTAAACTGCTGAAGTTTTCATTACAGAAGAAAACACAAAATACAGATAATTGAAGAAGACCCCTCTAGCAATATAAACACTTACAAAGTTACTTTCTGTTTACCAGGCACTATTCCAAGGGCATAGAATAACTTCTAGTGCAGATGGGAAAAGTAACATCCACTAAAGCTAGGCAGAGCCTAAATTCCTACTGTTGGGATGGGCTACCGGAATCTACTCATGAACTGTGACAACCACTGTTCACATTTAGGGTTACACCCTTCCAAAATGACAATACACTACCTGTACATATTTCCTGTCAAGTAGGATGCCGGTGAATTGTATCATTTGGTATACTGTTTTGTTAACTACATATCATGAAAAAATTTAAGATGGCTAGTGTGGTAAGAAAACAGTTGTGGCTTTATCCTGGTGAAGCTTTCCCGTTCACATTCAAGTGACTTCGATGGTACAATTATCTGAATTGATGAAAAACATTTTGTGTGTTAAATTTTATCACTATGAAATGGTTCAATCAAAGGGTGTGTGTGAAGTTTCTTTTAAATGACCTAAGTGTAATTCTGGAGACCTTAACATCCAAGTTTGATGGTGTTGGCCAGAATGGAATTAGTGATTATGTGAAGAGTCACTGAGTGGATTAGAAAAAAAACCAGTGAAGGGTGAGGGTGTCAGTAGAGCAGATGGGCATTTTTCTTTCCCAAGTTTCTCACACGAGTGACACCAGCTAATAACTTGGTTGATACTTGTAGTTAACAACCATGTGGCTTATTAATGGATTGGAGTCCCAACCAGACAAGTTACTGGGACAGGCTGACCAGAGGCTGTATTAATAATAGGTTTAGAGAAAAATGATTAGTATTTTAAGTCATGTTCACTTGCTTCTTTCACAAATACATTTTTATGTGCCAAGAAAAATATTAAAAAATGAAGACATATAGTAAGTTTTAAATTTTAATTTGAAGGGAGATTCTCACTTACATGACATGCTTTAATTTCTAGTTGTCATTATACACTTGGAGACAAGAAGTTTGGGGTGACTACATGCAATTAGCTTTGACTCCCCTAAACTATTTATCTTTTTATTGGATATGAAATATGTTTTCTTAATTGACAAAACTATAATCAGGCTTTTATGAGTCTGTTTCTTAACATGGTGTCATAAGGTTTTCTAGGGTGACACCCAACCACTAGAAACGCAGGCAGACAGTTCCAAATGTACCAGTCTAATCTTAGTAGATTCAGCTGGGTGCGTTATGTCAAGAAGAAAATTGACCACGAGAGAGATTTGCATTTGTTCTTGTAGGCACATCAAATATTTAGCCTTACTTGATTTTCCTGTTTGGAAACCCAGCAGAAGTGTTTATTGGGCTGCAGCTCTTGATTGCCAGGCTAGGACACAGTCCACAATATCACTAGCTTGATTCTTCTTTAGGGACTGGTTTGCATGGTCTGTTCTGCTCCCTGTCTGGGGACCAGTCTTCCTGGAGTTGGATTTTCAGGCTCTTCTTTCTGTGTCCTCAGCAGACATGGAGTCTGCCTGCTCCTCCAAGACTTCTCCTTTCACACTTCCTTTCCTGGTCTCCTCTTTCCTCATGGACTGTTTATCCTTGAGACACCCGAGCTGACTATCGCGTCGGGACCCCTGGGCTAACAAGTCCAAACCTCTCTGATCTCACTGCTCTGCACAGCCTCCACTTTACCTCAGCTCATCCTCTGAAGTCATCCCTGTATTCACTGTCACATTCAGGGACTTCACATTGCCAGACCCAGAGGTGGGGCTTTTTACTCATTCCCTACAATATGTGTATCACGTTTCGATATGAAGCTAGTGTCTTCTTCCATTCTGAGAAATGTTACCGTTTCTGTGAAATATCTAGCATTTTCTGTTCTTTTTGGAACATTCAGAAGTAGGACATTGTGGGCCCTCTTACTTAGATGTACCTTTGCATGTTTAGAACTGGATACAGAACAGTACTGCATTGACCCCCTCCCACCATGCCGCTGCGTCCTGCCTGTGGAGAATCTGCTTCTTTGCCTTGTACTCAGAACCAGCAGTAGTTAGTTCTCTAACCTATTATGGGTTGGAATCACTCCAGCATGGGGCTTAGGCATGCATTTAAAAAACAAAACAAAACAAAACAAAACAATGAAATGGGTCAAAACCCAGCTTAACTATGTATTAACTATGATCAAATTCATATAAATCTTTTGACCCTGGATTCCCCTATTTGTAAAGCACCAAGTCTAATAACACTGGTATTGTTGTCATGGGGATAAAACAAAGTTTGTCAAGTGTCTTGTTAGAAAGGCAGATGCGCAACACATCATAACATGGCAGCAAATATCATGACCAGAGTCCACCACCCGCCCAGCAATGGTTCAGATGCTTTATGTGACTTGGTTGGTTTATCTTCAGAACCTTTTGAGATAAGTACACACATTACTTGCTCATAAGCACAACAATCTGACATCTGTTTTCATTTATTTTGCAATATAATATTTTATTATATATATTTTGTGTACTTTATAACTATTTAAATTTCATGGTTTAGTTTTAAATGTTATTTACCCTGTTTTTTTTTTTTATTTGCTGTTAATTATATGTAGTTTTGACAGCTGGATAGTAGCCTATTGAATTGTTACTGTAGGAGTTACTTAGACATCCAAGTATTACTAGATGTTTGCAGTACAAGAGCCAGCTTTAAATCCATTGATGTTTACTGTTGGACTGCTCGCTCCCCAAAGGCTGTGACATCTTAGAGTAACATGGAGTAAGTTTTGACCTGGCTGTGACATTTGCTAAGTTCTCTGATTCTATTTTAAAAGTGGAACGAGCATTGTGTGAAACGTTCCTTAAGGAATCAGAAAATTTGCAGCAGTTCAATCAACCCAACAGTTCATTTAAAAAAAAAAAAAAAAGAAAAAAAAGTGTGCTGGGAATCACAAACAGAGAAACCCAGTTACTGTGTGGCCAAGGAGCACTGGCAGTTACAGAAAAAGGTCCTTCAGTTCACAAAGCCTGCATAGCACAGATCTCCAAGTGGCCACACAGATATGGCTCTACTACACAGGTTGCTTTATTGCATTATATACATGTAGTGAGCTGGGTGGGATGCACAGACATAAAGAGCCTGCCTTCTACATCAGGACCAGATCTGGATAAAAGCTGTTAGACAGATGAGGCTTGGGTTAACAGACAATCCCCTCTTACAGAGACCTTGGATCTGTCTAGTGTCTCCTGGAAACCACACAGCTTCCTGGAGATGGACTTGAAGATGCTAGGAGGGAAATCTTGGCTTTACCAGGGCTGCCAAGCTATGAATCTGGGAAGTTGGAGCTGTGGGTGGCTATCCCCACTACCGAAGGAGCCGGCTGCTGGAGGAGGAAATCAGGAAGGCAACCAGAGAAGAAAAGGCCAACGAAGTGGCTCAGTACTCCAGAGGCAGAGGCAGGTGGATCTCTATGAGTTCGAGGCCAGCCTGGTCTCTGTAGGGAGTTCCAGGCCAGCCTGGGCTACATAGAAAGACCCTGTCTGAAAATGAGGGAGAGAGAGAGAGGAAGAGAAGGCCCAGTGTGTGATGAGAGAGAAGAAGAAGGTAAGAAGGCATGTGAGTTCACTAAGAAACAGTTTGACTAATACCGGAAGTGGCCTACACTAACTATCTCACTCTAATGTGTGACTTTAATCAGACAATTTTAGCCAGCAGACTAAACACAAACATAGATGCTTCTCTCCCTCTTGAGCCAATGTCTGGCTGTCTTCTCCAGGCTGGACTTGAATTTGGGTTTAGGTCATCCAGAATCCACCTCCGCCTTCCTTGTAGCTGAGTCTCGAGGCACATGTTACCATGTGTGTTCAGCTAGGTCCCCCCTTTTAAAGCAAGGCCCATCCCTTCATTCCTCCCATATTCTGGGGGCTGGGTGATCTCTCTCAGGTCTCGTCTGCTACCCTCCAAATGTTCTCTCCTCTTCTTCAGTGCCCTTTCTCCTCATCCTGACCAAAACTTGTGCTATTATCTCACAATCTTTACCTCTTCATGTTTTTTTTTCCCACCTCAACCCACACGGGATGGTCTTCTGCTACCTTCCCCTACAGAAACAGCACAAAGATCCCCAAACCCTGTCCATTGCCCAAAACACAGGGCACGTTTCCCCCGTGCTTGTGTGAGTCCGGCATCATCTGACCTAGGCATTCTTCTCTGTTTGAACTGTTTCCTTTGCTTTCCACAGCACTTGTCCATGACACCCTCTTGCCTCCCCCTCCTTTCTTACTGGCTTCTCGGCAGCCCTGCTCTCTCTCCTCTTCTCCACCTACACATGTGGGGGTTTCTGAGGAGCTCCGTCCTAGTCCGTTTTATTTCCCCATGCTACACGCTTCTTGTCTGTTTGGTATAGCAGAACCTCAGCCGCATCCTGGCTTCCATTACTCTTTATGTACCTTGGCTCCTAAATTTATGTCTTCAGCCCAGACTGTCCCTTGGAGTGTCACCATCGCCTAGCCAATTGCCCAGTTTCAGATTTCCACTTAAATGTATCAAACATACATCAAACTCGACAAGTTTCAAATTGAACTCTTCATCCCGCCCACAAATCTTTCCTCTCCAGCAGTGTCTTAACTCCGTAATGGCTCCCCAGTGGACCCAGTCGCTTAAGCCACGTTGCTGCAAGTCACCCCAGATGCTCTCCTTTCCTCATCCCCTCCATTCAATCTAGCTCCCAGACCTGTCAATTCGACCTCCTTAATATGTCTTTAACTCATCTATGTATCTCCATCTCCATTAACACCCCCAAAATCCCAGTCAACAGCAATCCCCTCACAGGACCCTTCTCCACCCAGGCTCACTCTTCCAATATCTTGGCCACACAGCCCAAGAAATATTTTTAAAACATAAATCTCATCCTGCCTTGGCTCTGCCTTGCTGGGTTTCTAAGGTTGCCCGTAGGGAGTGTCCACACTTTCTCCTGACTCCCCTCCCCGAGTCTGGCTGTGTGGCCACCTTTTCAGGATAATTTTATCTTCTTGAATCTCACCTTTCCTATCTCCAGCTTCCCAGGGCTCTCTGATCCCCAGATGGGTCAAACCATGCTCTTTCTCAGAGAGTCTGACCCAATCCTGCTACTGCTTACTTCCACAGAGGACCCTCCCTACCCATCCACGGGGACCACATGGGTCAGGGCCCTTGGTCTTTTCCTTCTCTACATTTGCCACTTAGGGTGTTTTCTATTTGTTGTTTCTAGGCCCCACAAGCGTAGCAGGCACTTGGCTGTTCTGTGTACGGCTCACCCTGGGCCTGATAAGATGACTTCGGAATGCCTGGTGTTCCTCCAACCCCAACCCCAAGTCAGCTGGGTAGCTCCTCTTCATTTGGGGACCGTCTTATACTGCCAAAGCTCAACAGCGGCAAATCCTTCAGTGGTTCTGAAGGCGAGCCAGCTCTTTGGATGAGCCAGGTCCAGCTCTTTGGGGGAGGTGACTCACTGGGTAGATCTGACCTCTTACCGAGGAGTTCCTCCAGCGTTTGCTAGCATGCCTGACAGAGCTCTGCCTGAACTGAAGTGACCTGCTACATCCTTGCCCTACTCTTTCAGGAAGCCTTGGTATTTCCAAGAGAGGCCCTTCCCATCAGCCTATTGTTCTCACTTTCATCCTATAGTGGGAAGCTGCTACTGGTGAGGTCTCAATTCACTAGTGTGAAATGGCTGAGAACCTTCTCAGAGAGCCAGTCTAGGCTTTAGAAAGGGGGCTAGAAAGACCAGCCTGTTCCATAAGAACCAGTAGGGCGAGAGTGCCATTAAGTATCTTAAGAATGGCCTAGACTTTATGGGAGGAGACAAATTGGTTGTGGCTGGCCCTTGGGGAGCAAGCTTTCTGGTAGAATGGATAAGACCAAAATCATTTTCCTAGGGGACAAAACCTGCAGGAGCCACGAGATGAGTAAGTTCGGAGTCTGCCCACTCCGACAGTCATAACCTAACGTATTCCTAGAAGAGGTAGATTCTAAGACCCCTGTGCGTCATGGTGGTGCATGTGAACACTTTCTGCCCTTACGATGCGGGACTGGGTGGACCAGTAACCGCCTCTCGCAGAGGAAGGGACTTATTATATACCCTGACCAAGTCTGTCTCCAGCAGAACCAACCTTTCCTGCTCTTTGTGCAGGGCCACACCTCTCCGAGGAAGGAGGAGCGCAGGATTTCCATCATTATCATTGCCCTATTAAAAAAACACACAAACAAAACAACTAATTACTCTCTGCAGGAAAGGCGCATAAACAGGATGAGTCTAAGATGAACCTTGGGATGAGCCATCCCTGTAAAGATTAGGAACAGCTACCTCCCCATCATGCCCCCGCCCCTGGCCAGGTCTCTCGCCACCAAAGGGCAGTGGCTCAAGGCCACCACTTAGGGTGGGAGGTAGGGCTCCCTACTGCTGATCTTCCGCATCGTCGCGGCTTAGCCCACTCTCTGGGTTTGTCTGCCACGCCTGCCTCAGGTGTTTGCTGGCTGTGGACCACGAATTCTTTCTTTTTGCCTAGCCTCTTAGGGCAGCCCCCAGCTCCTTCAACCTGGCAGTCAGAAACAGGGATCCGGGAGCACTCAGGGCCGGGGCTGCGGGCAGGAGGAGCGGACCTCCTCCACCGGGTGCACCCCAGCACCCACCTTGCAAGGCCGGGCTGCCGCCTGCGCGCCACGCCCCCGGGGTCCGGAAGGCGCAGCAGCCCGCGCCCGGCTTCTGAGAACTTGGAGCCTGGTGGCGTGCGACTCGGGCCGGGGATGCGGCGGCGGCTGCTTCCTGGTTCGCAGCTCACCGAGTGGGGGAGAGCGTGAGCCCGCGGAGGCGGGGGCAGGAGAAGCGGGCGGAGGCGGGGGCAGAGACGCCAAGGCTGGAGCTAGCCGGACGGGTCGCTCCTGCTCTCCGGGGAGACGATCTGCCCGGCCCCGGAGAAGGGGCGAGCCCCGCGCGCTCCAGAGGGACAGTCGGGAACCCACCAGCCCGCCAAGGGCTCGGAGCCCAGCTCCCCTCCTTTCCACCTCGAGAGAAAGGGCGGGAGGGAAGGAGGGGAGGGGAAGGTTCCTTAGAGGAGGCGGAATGGCCGGTCCCAGGGGGCTCGGGCGCTGCTTCTCCCGGGAGGTGTCTCCAAGCCTGTGGCTGCGGCGAGGGCTGCCCTGAGCCGGGGCTCCCCGCTCCCCGGTGCCAGCTAGCGCGGCCCCTACGGGGCCCCGGCAGCAGCGCCGGCATGTCGTCCGGCACAATGAAGTTCAATGGCTATCTGAGGGTCCGCATCGGCGAGGCTGTGGGGCTGCAGCCCACCCGCTGGTCTCTGCGGCACTCGCTCTTCAAAAAGGGCCACCAGCTGCTGGACCCCTACCTGACGGTGAGCGTGGATCAGGTGCGCGTGGGCCAGACCAGCACCAAGCAGAAGACCAACAAACCCACCTACAACGAGGAGTTCTGCGCCAATGTCACCGACGGCGGCCACCTGGAGCTGGCTGTCTTCCACGAGACACCCCTGGGCTATGACCACTTTGTGGCCAACTGCACGCTGCAGTTCCAGGAGCTGTTGCGCACGGCGGGCACCTCGGACACCTTCGAGGGCTGGGTGAGTAGCCACCTCTTCGCTCTTTCATGACTGCTGGACCTTTCCTCCTTTTATTTATTTATTAAAAACCACAACAACAACTCATCAGGGTCTCGCTTTCTCATCGCTCGGCAGCGGAGGGAATTCCCTCTAGACTGGTTCTTTCCCAGGTGACCTGCACTGTTGATGGGACAGCCGAGGGTGTGTGAGGACGCAGGTGTGACTCTGGGAAGCTGGCCTGGCCACTGTCTTCTTTGTGGACCTGGACTTTGAGCTTAGGGGAAGCCCGGCAGTGATAAAGAGCGCCATCCTTCTCCTCCTCTCAGGGTAGGGGGTGATATGAAAGTGGTATGGTTTGAGTAACGTGCTTCAAGCACTTCTTAGGAGAAAGCCATACATTCTCGCGAGTATTATTCATAGTGTTTATGGATGCATGTTGGTTCAGCCACACAGACGTGCACACGTGTTTCAGCATGCACATCCCTTACATCCCAGAGGTACAAAAGCTCCACTGGCAGGGATCAGAATGAGTGCACAGCTTTGCACCCTGGCAGAGTTTTGTTTAGCTTTTTCCCCGGGGGCGTGTGTGTGTGTGTGTGTGTGTGTGTGTGTGTGTGTGTGTGTGTAGGTGGTGGTGGTGGTGAAACTTCTCTGGTTTGCTATTAAGTTTTATCAGCCTGGGGTGTGTGAGGGCTGCAATAGTGTTTCCAAACTATTTCTCTGAGAAGAGGTGGCCAGAGCACCTGGAGTTTGGTTGTCCTCTCTGCAAGACATGTAGCTGCGCGCAACTTCTTACATGCCGCTGCCGTTCCCATAGTTCCCTGGAGACAGAATTTCTACTGTAAATTTCTAGAGTGCCTCACACAGTGCCAAAACGCCCTTATTTCTTAATCCCCGCTCTGTCTCTGTGATGTTGGGGTTATTGTGCTCACTCTGAGATGCTGAAATGGTAATTACAATGAAGTGGCCTGGCAAAATGTAGTATGCCGTGAAGACCCAAAGTTTAATAATTGTCTCAGTTCTGACCGGGGTGGGTTTGGAACCCCAGGTGAATCGATATTCAAAATCTGTTTGAAATTCACAAGTGGTGGATCGAGGTGGATAGTGTAAAAGATTCAGTGAGATATGTATTTTGTTTCTGGATGTTGTTAATTTTACCATATGTTCTGTAATAGCACCAAAGGCTTGAAAGTCTTCGTCTTTTATTTTTATTTTTATTTTTTTTTATTAAGAGACTTTCTATTCATTTTACACACCAACCACAGATCCCCCTGTCCTCCCTCCTCGCACTCCCCAGTCTTCCCGGATAACCCACCCCCTATTCCCACCTCCTCTAAGGCAAGGTCTCCCATGGGGAGTCAGCAGAGCCTGGTACATTCAGTGGAGGCAGGTCCAAGCCCCTCCTCCCTGCACCAAGGTGTGCAAAATGTCTCATCAAAGGCACTAGGTTCCAAAAAGCCAGCTCTTGCACTAGGGACGGGTCCCGGTCCCACTGCCTGGGGGCCCTATAAACAGTTCAAGCTAAACAACTGTCTTGCTTATCCAGAGGGCCTAGTCCAGTACCGTGGGGGCTCCTCAGCTATTGGTGCACAGTTCACGTGTTTCCACTAGTTTGGCTAGTTGTCTCTGTACTTTTCCCAGTCATGGTCTCGCTATCTCTAAATCTTCGTCTTTTAAATGGAAATAAGAAAAAAAAATCCATGGCCTTTTAACCTCAGTTCTCAAATGATGGGGTTAATTTCACCTCAGTCTAACTTTCTTTTTGGAATTTAGTAGTGGGCTAGATAGGATCCGATAAAATACAGTTAAAATTAACTTTGTTGTTGGTGTGAGACAGGGTCTCACACAGTGGCCCAGACTGGCTTGAACTTAGGACAATCTTTTTGCCTCAACTTCCCAAATAAGTTTACATGTTGTCTGTGAATTTCTGGATATGGGATCGAACTGAGCATGAGAATTTTTTTTTTTTTTAAACTGGTGTTTGGTTAAGAGTTAGGCTGGGCAAATCTCTAGGGGAATTAGGTGATAGAGTATGGTGGTACAGGCTGGCCATCAGCCATGATAAGCATGGCTTACTGGAGACAGCCTAGATTAGTGTGAAGGTTTGAGTCCCGTGAGAGCTTTTAAACACCCCTACTTTTAAATATGCTAGATAGGAACCACTGAGAGTGGGACTCCAGCATCAGTACTTACAGACTTCACAGGTGACGGAAAAAGTCGTTAAGATTGAGAATATGGAGCAGAAATGAAGACCTAGACACGAGACCATGATAAAACCTCGTGGAGGGTGAGCTAACCAGGAGGAGCACAGAGCTGTTTACTGCTGCAGGGGATGAGCGAAGATTTAAATGTAAACTAAAGTTCAAACTCTATATTTGCTTAAAATTATGCCTAGGCGTTTAATAGGACCCACTGAAAGCATTCTAGAAAACTTCAATGGTAGGATAGGGCCAGCATTTAAATGATGTTAGAGTCAGTGATTTGTCATGAATTATATTTACTTAGACGGCACACACACACACACACACACACACACACACACACACACACATTCTAAGCATTTTGAAATGAGGATAGAATGACTAGAATGTTTTCTTTTCTTGTTAAGAATATATATGAGGGTTCTGGAGGGATGGCTCAGTGATTAAGAGCATTGATTGCTCTTCCAGAGGACCTGGGTTCAATTCTCAGCACCTATATGGCAGCTCACATCTGTTTGTAATTCCAGTGTCAGGGGACCCAACAACCCATAGCAAAATACCAATGCACATAAAAATAAAAATATCTTCAAGGAAAAAAAGAGAAAATATATGAAACTACATGTAATGCATTCTTCAAGATTATCTTTTATGGACCGTAGAAATACCTACATTTGCCTATCAAATTCAAATGTGTAATTTGTTCACAGTTTAAGTGGGAGAATAAAAATTATTCTGGTTAAAAGTGGAACTACAAATTACTGATCTAAAAAATAATCTAGCAACTGCTGGATCATAAGAAAGGGATGGAACTATGAGTTTGTTATAAAACAGCCTTTTCCCCATTATGATAAACCAAGAAACCTGTGCTTCATTGACCGAGATACTTTCCAAGTATCAAGAAGGTAACCAGGAATACTGGCTTTAGCACCACCTTATTGGTGTTCAGTTGGTTGGAGAAGGGGAAAGCTCTGTTTTAAGAAAATGTATGTCTGGTGCCGCTGTAGTATCTGACATGGAATAGACATTCACCCTTTTAATCATTGTACGCTCATTTCGTTCAGTATATATAAGATAAATGGTAAGACACAGGTAAATTTTTTTTTAATGGAAATTAATCACACCAGACACTGAGATTAGTAAAACTTCAAATCACAGATCTGTGCTTTCATCTGGAACCCGAAGAGCAAACTGAGCTAAGAGTAAGGAAGTTTGTAAAGATAACAGAAATTGGACAAGTAGAAAACAGGAACCCACTGAAGAAAAGGCAGAGTCTTTTTCTTTTTCAGTTGATGGGCCTCGGCCAGAATGGTGGAGATGAGAGGATGCAGGCCAGACGTCACCACTGTTTGGAATGGGAACAAGAGCATCACCACAGAGCCTACCGACGTTATAAAGGAAGAGACGCATAAGTTATAAACAGGGCTATGCCAGTGAGCTCCACGGTTTAGATGAAATGCGGTTTTCTCTAAAATATATAAACTGCCCAATTCCTCTGGAATAACTTAAGTCGGTTTATAACCATTCAACTAATTGTGTTTATTGTCAGAAGTCTTCAACAACACAACTCAGGGTCGCAGATGGCTTTACTTATAACTTATATTATGTACTTAAGGATGCATCGTTGCCTGCTTTATATAGACTCTTTCAGAAAATAGAAGGGAAAGAAACATCTTAATTCATTATTTGCAATAATACCAATGCACAACGAAGGCATTGCAAACCAAGACCGCGGCAGGCAGGTATCCTCCTTCATAACCTTAGATGCAAAAGCTTTAAGTTGTAGTCAGTTAAATCAAGCACCACAGCAAGAAGATAGTACATCATAATCAATCAAGTGTTATATACAGGACTCTAAGGCCGACTTAATGTTTGTAGAGCTGCCTGTGGACTCCTTGTGTGGACAGCGTCAAAGTGAAGGCTTGTATGATCACCTCAATAGATACAGAAAGAGTATTTGAGAAAATGAACCATCTATTCAGGGTAAAGTTTCTCAGCAAGTTAGAACCAGGAAGAAATCACTTCAACTCAATAGAGGCCATCTATACAAACCTGCAAGAACAGTCTTAGTGATGGTAGAGTGAACAATATTCCCCTGTGATCAGGAACAAGGTAAGGGAGCTGCTCTTTCTGCTTTTTCCACACCATCCAAGAGTGCAATAAGGAAGTTTCAAGAAAGAAAATGTGCATACATTACAGAGGAAGAAGTCAAAACCATCTTTATTTGCAGACCCCCCCCCCAACAAAAAGTTTGGAGGACCAACAAAGTCGGTTTGCAGGATCCAAACTAATGCACAAAAATCAATTGTGTTTCTATATTATTAGCAGTGAACTACTGAAAACTGAAATTAAAAATATCACGTGTAAGAAAATCAAAGATGAAATTGGATGAATTAGATAAAATAGGCACAAAACTTTTTCAGTGGAAATGATAAAACATTGCTGAAATAAAGATCTAAGTAAATGGAGAGTATGATGTATTCATGGCTGGGAGGATTCTGAATTAAGAACTCTGTTCTTCCAAAATATTCAGTACATTTAAAGCAGTCTGTCATGACCTCAGTAAGTCTTGTCATAGAAATTGATAGACTGATACTAATTTATATAGAGAGATAAAGGACCTATATTGGTATAAGAATTATTTTTAAAAAGAACACATTGAAGGATTTGCACCATCTGACTTTAGAGTTTATTGTAGTGTTGCCAGTGGGACACAGAGTCTAAAAACAGATCCTCCCATGAACCATCAGCTGGATTCTAACAAAGGTGCCAAGAAGACAGTTTGGTGGGGGCCATGTCAATCTCCTCAGGTGGCTGGGCTGTGTAGCCATGTGGAGGAGGACAAACCTTGACCTCTACCCCATACCACATACAAAGTTAACTCGAAATGGTATAGACCTAAAGCAAGAGCCTATTAAATATCTTTAAAAATTATACAGAAAAATCTTATAATCTCGAGTTCAGCAAGAAAAAAAAATGAGGAAGAAAAGATAGAGACCCCAAAGCCCCAATTATTAAAAAGATCGAGCTCTTTAAAATTTAAAAATTACTTCTTAAAAGATGTCCAAGAATGTGAAAAAGCATAAGCCAAAATCTGGGAGTAAACAATTGCACACTATGATCGAGGCAAAGCACTTGCAAAAATAACTACAATTTCAACAGTAATGAGAAAAACCCCAATTTGTGCAATTTAAAAGTGGGCCACAGGATTTGAATAAGTACCTTTGTAGGAAATAGCATATTGTAATATACTCTGTGATCCCAATCACTAAGGAGATACAAACGAAAACAAAAAAACACAACCAAATATCAGTATGTTCCCACTGAAAGGCCAAAGTCAGTAGCCCTGCCCATAACAAGTGGAGGTAAGGAAGGGGGCAGCTGTGGCTCTCACACACAGCCCTTAGGAATGTCAAATACTGCAGCCTCGCTGGAAAACAGTATGGCTGTCTTTTAAACATGTACTTACTGTATGACTTATCTACCGTTAAATGTTTACCAAGAGAGATAAAACCATTCATAGTAAGACTCGTGGGTGACTATTCACAGGAGTTTCATCTGTGATGCTCTCAAACTGGAAACTCATTTGCAACAAACAAGGATGTTTAAGTAAATTGTGGTGTATCCATACTGACAGGAGAAGGATGAATCTGTGATACATGTAGCTGAATCTCCAAGGAATTCTGCTCTGTGAATGGGCTAGATCAACTTCTCTCACACCCACCCTACCCAACAAGAACATATATGATTCCATTTATGCAAAGTTCTGGAAAATGAAATGAAGTCTATGGTGATAGGAGGTATACCCATGGGTGTCTGGGAATGAGGGAGAGATAGAATATAATGGAGGCACAGGTGAATTATTTATTATTTGGACAGTGGTAGTGAGTTCACACTTACCTAAATATGCCAAAGCTTATCAAGTAGTTCACTTGACAGATGTGCCTCGTATTATAGTTCAGTCATACTTCAGGAAGACTGTAGAAAAACAGTCAAGATTTCTGATCTTTATTTTGCTGAAAGTGTAAAAAGGATGCTAATGATGATGGAATTGAGCCAGCTCTGACTCTGGGAAACAGCATTGCTTCCTCAGAGTCAGAGCTTAGAAACCCCAACCCAATAAGATAACTTTATTTTGTTAATTTCTGATCTTTGGACAGTTTGATTCTCTAAATTGCCACTCATATTTTTTTGTTTTGCTTTTGTTTTCCTGCTTCGTCCAGACCTTGTTTGTTTTGTATAATTTCTTGGACTTCGGATTAGTCAAAGTTTGCTGAAGGCACTATTTCCTTTCTTCCCCCTCTGGTATTTGCTTTTGTTTTCTGACTTTCCAAATGGAGCCTGCTATCTAAAACTTGATGCCCGGTGTGAAGGAGGCAGGGGGAGCTGGAGGCTGCGTCATGGAAAGACCTTGGCACCCCCTCAGGAAGGAAGGACCTGCTTGGCGGGATCCCAGCCTCTTTTCCTGTTCAGCCTCCTGAAGACATTCTGTTCTGTGTGGCCGTGCGGAGGGCGGCTATCTCAGTTTCTCTTTGAGACACCCGTTTGACGGTCCTCTCAGGTGAAGCCGCCTGCTGACCCGCCGGCAATCATCGATCTTCTTTTCACTTAGTTGCTGGATCCAGGGGCATGAATTTTTTACACCCCAATTTTTCTATATTTTCTGCCACCGGGTTTATTCTCTTCTGTACTTTGCAGTGCAGTTATTCATTCTCATGATTGATATATTTTCCCCCATCTGAGCCAGCTGTAAGGAGTGTCTAAAACTGACTAGCTTGCAGTGTTTTAGGGGACTATGGTTTAGAACCTCTGTTCTTGTGTCTGGATTAGCTGTGCCATCCTTCCATTTCATTGGAAGATGAATTTCGCTCTGGGAAGGCTGGTTGCTTTGTCATGCAGGTATGGCTCGGATGGATAGCTACCCTTCTCAAGAGCGTATTCCCAGATGGATACCCTTCTCAAGAGCGTATTCCCAGATGGATACCCTTCTCAAGAGCGTATTCTCAGATGGATACCCTTCTCAAGAGCATATTCCCAGATGGATACCCTTCTCAAGAGCGTATTCTCAGATGGATAGCTACCCTTCTCAAGAGCGTATTCTCAGATGGATACCCTTCTCAAGAGCATATTCCCAGATGGATACCCTTCTCAAGAGCATATTCCCAGATGGATACCCTTCTCAAGAGCATATTCTCAGATGGATACCCTTCTCAAGAGCATATTCCCTGTCCTGTAGTTTTGGCAACGTTAATCGCGCTGCTCTTATCACTTGCTGAGGTCATTTTGTTAATCAATGTCTTTATTAGACCCCCTCCCTTTCAGTATTAGGGACTGAACCCAGGGATTCACCCAGGCTAGCCAATCTTTCCATCACTGAGCTACGGTACTAGCCATGTCACCTTGCTTCTATAGAACATAGACTCCCGGGAAGCAGGATACTATTCTAACCCCAGCGCTGTGAATAGTTTGTGGTGTGTGACATTAAATATTTGTCAAACCCCACAAATATATAAAAGAAAGATGTTTCGCGTGACTTTGGGGTAACTAAAGTAAATACATATTTTGGTAATATCTTTTCTCTAAACATGTCATTCATATTTTAAAGCCAGTCAGTGCTATAACCTTTTTATCAATGGCATACTCTCATGAGCTTGAAAGATTGGGTTGGATGTTCATGCCCACTGACTATGTTAGTAGAATGGAAAATGCTATGCATGGTGGGCTGGCTAGGAGGGCACAACTACCCCTAAGTTGGTGGTCCAGAGTTTTATTTAAAACAAAACAAAACAACAACAACAAAAACCTAACCAGCAAGAAGAGCTCCTCCATGGCCTGTGCATTGGTTCCTGCCTCCATATTCCTGCCCTGACTTCCCTCAGTGATGGACGTTACCCACGAGATGAAACAAACCCTTTCCTCGTGGTCTTTATCATAGCAGTAGAAAGCAAACCAGCACAGGTGGAAAATTCCTTGCTTTATTCCTTCTAAAAGTCTATGGTTTTGTGTGTTGGTAATACCTGGAAGTTTCTCCCAGCGGCAATTTTTGAGCCTAGTGTTGAATCTGGAGGCATAGGCAAGAAGTGCATATCTTCAGCCTTAGAGAGCTGCTGAGGTTGGTGGGTGGAGCCTGAATCCTTGCCTTGTGTAGCAAGCAGTATCTGGAGGGCATCTGGAAAAGAGAACAGCGATGGTGGAAGAGGGTGCATTTTCATGAGGTGTGTAGCAGTTAGAGTAAGGGAAGTAAATACCTGGGGTCTTCTGTAATTTTTTTTTCTTCTTTTTGCAACATGGTAGTTGGCTACCATGTCCCTTTTGTGCATTGACAGTTAAGTTCCCTCTTATTAGAAAGTAAGAAAAAATGGAGCCCAAGGAGGAAGAGTGTCTTACCCATTGCTTCCCATTCTTACCGTTCTGATATCCGGAGTGACCTATCTCAGTTGCCACTCAGAAACTACAAACTCTTCCTTGGTTTCTCAACTGGATCGGAGAAGCTGAAAGTCTCTAGTTTGGTCTGGGATGTGCCTCTTCGTTTTACTGCTGTTTTCCTCTGGAGTCCTGAGTCTCCCCCGTCTAGTCCACGTTCTTCAGAGTGAGAGCCTTTCAGCTCTGCATATGTCATCCACTGTGCCAGTTCCTACCCATGCATCAGGCCCCATCACAGACACTACTGTCCCAGAGAACCCTCTCTGATGCCCCCTGTTCCTGTCCATTGCTCCTTTGATTCCCCTTGGCTTCAAGGTCATAGTGGGCAAGTGACTGAGCATCTTCTTTGGTCTTGAAGTAGCTAGTGTCACAGACACATTTCCATCTGAAATGCTAAGGCCCAGCTGGGCATGCCCACCATGGAGGGTGAGCTGCGGGCAAGGCTTGATGTTGTACCCTTGAGAGTCAGTGGGGGAAACAGATGCAGCCCATTCCTACTTTGCTTAAATGACAGAAAAATCTTCCCTGAAAGGGAAGAGGAACTTCTGACCTGAGGCTTCTCTCCAGATGACATCACAGGTGAACAGGCCTTCAGGACCTCTGACCCCTCAGAGGTATTTCCATCTTTGGAAACGATGGGAAGGTATCACGTTTGTTATCAGCAAATGACCTGCCCATACTTCTGACTCGCACGGGCAGAAAAGCAGTCAGCACTGAATTTGAATCCTAAAGCACCTCCTGTTCCCTGCACATCTTAAGAGAGTCCTAGTGGTTGAGCTGCAAGATCACCTGGTTCGGAGCCACCGCAGCGAGCCTGGCAGCCTGTTAGGAAAGCAACGCTTTGAGCCGGTGCCTTCTCAGTCCTGGGAGGGTTTGAGTTTGTGACACTAGAGCCTGTTTGCAGAATGTGGGAATCAAAGTTCCAGCCCAAGCAATGGGTGGCTCACAGGAAGTGTGACATACAAACATGGGCACAATCCATGTCTGTGTACTGTGTACACAGATAGAGGTATATTTACTTAGATTTCTTAAGATGTTCATTCATGTGTAAATATACTACATCTGTATGTATCGAGATACCTCTTTAGATCTGTAGAGTTGTGTCCCGTTCAGGGAAGCTGGCTTCCCAGTAATTATTTTGGGAAACTAGTATTGTACCAACTACACCATGAGAAGACTCTGCGTTTTATTTTGTTATGTTATAGTGGGGAGGAATAACCCAGTGTTTGCGCACACTAGGCAAGCCCTGCTCTGTGTTTTAGTCCACAGCTTATGGCGTGTATGAGGACTGTGTTCTATCAGGAGTTAGGGGAGAACAGGGCTCAGCGTGTGACTTTGTCCCCTGTCAGCTGGGATCTCAGGCAAGTCTCCACTTATCAGAGTCTCAGCTTTCTGGATTATTTCAACAGAAGGCTGCACCAGGTTATCCCTGAGGACCCTTCTATCTGTATAGCCTCTGCCTCCATGCTTTAGGCAATGATGTCATTTCCTCCCTTCAGGAGTAACTGGGTTGGTTTTAAGCAGTCAATATGAATTATGTCTCATCAAAGTTAGTGATTCCTAAGAATTAAATTGGCCCCACATCTAGTTGCTCAGACATGGAGAGGATTTAGCTTGTGTGTGAGTGACCTGTCCGGCATCAACAATGGCTTAAGATCAGACTGAAGTAATTATGTTAAGGCCTCCTTTCAAGCCATGTGGTTGTATTTCTTAATTTACACTAATGCACTTCTTGTTCTGTGGGGGCAATTGTAAGTTACGTCCCTGTTTACTGTGTGTGTGTGTGTGTGTGTGTGTGTGTGTGTGTGTGTGTGTGTGTGTGTGTGTGTGTGTATGTGTGTGTGTGTGTTTGAGAGAGAGAGAGATACAGAGAGATATACAGAGAGATAAAGAGACACAAAGAGAGACACACAGAGACAAAGAGAGACACAGAGGGACAGAGGGAGGGAGGGGGAGTGGGAGAGGCAGAGAGGGAAGTGAGAATGAGAACATCCCACTGTTTAAGGTTTTGATAGAAGTCACTCTTGTTAGCAGGGTCATTAAAGCTGCCAGTCTATATATCCACCCTAGGTGATGACAAGTACGATGAATCACTTCAGGACAAATGCTTTAATTAGATAGAGGAAGGAGCCCAAGGGTCTTGGCTGTCACAGCACTGCAGTGCTGTGCTGAAGAATTTTGTAAAGCAGGAATCCAAAAGGTTCCATCACAGTTACGATGCCAGCCTGTTTCCGTAGGACCCCATGAATCTGTAGGACCAGAGCCCTGGTCGTCTAAGCACAGGGGACTGGTGTGGTAGAAAGACCCTTCACAGACGACTCACCAGAAGTGCTCTTACTGTTTGCTGCAAGTTCCTTTGTGTTCTACCCTTGTACACATTCGACCTCACAGGCAGAGGAATGCTTACTGGGTTAGCAGCAGTGTTTGGTTTGTGCTTGCGGTTAAAAGGGAAGAAATTTGCCAGAGGACAGAACCACAGTCAACACGAGCCCCTCATAATTGCATTAATAAACCAAGTCATTTGGGGCTAGTGTGAGCATGTTCTGTATCCGGCCCTGGGAACCTAATTTCAGACCCAGGCTTCAGTCTCTGCACAAACTAAGCCCACAGGCTGCATTTTCATTTTTAAGTCGTGTTTATACCATGCACAGGCACAGTGCTGCCTCTGCACATCTGTAGCACTTACCTGTGGTATTGTGTGGCCTCTGACTCCTTGCTGGGCTATGACGTCAGTGCCTGTGACGTCAGTGCTCTGCCCCTTCCAGTCTCCGACTTTTTTTTTATTAAGAGATTTTCTATTCATTTTACATACCAACCACAGCTTCCCCTGTCCTCCCTCCTCCCACCTCCCTAGCCCTCCCCTCCAACCCAGCCCCCATCCCCACCTCCTCCAACTCTGACTTTTGTAGTTCCATTGAACGATGAACACAGTGCTCCACTCCGCCTTCCGGAGATCAGGATTGGTTTCAGGCCTTTTAGTTCTTCTCAGAAGAGCGCCTTAAAAGTCATGCATGTGCTAGCGTGATTTTCTAAATGAAAAGGTTCATGTGTTCACCAGTCTCTGGGATCTCTTGGACATGTCGACGTGTTTGTGTTTCCTGGTGGCAGAGTTGTGAGCAGGTTTTAGATTGAGCAGATGGCTCAGAAACCATTTCAGTGCTCTGGCTGGTAAACGCTATGGACTCTATTTCTAGAAAAAGATGCTCGTGTTTTTTTCTGACCATATTCTGACCACCTGATGAGTGGTCTCCTGACCCCTGACTTTGGATAACAGAGAGTGTCAGGTAAAAACACGCAATTGAAATGTATCACAACTCAGGCTTTTATTAATCCTGCCTCCCATGGTATGGTTCTAGTGTTTTTTCCTTGCATTGGAAGACACCTCTACTCCTGTTAATCTTAGGAGACAGTTGGGCAGTTAGAAAAAAGAGAGAAGCTATACATTTTAAGGTTGTGCTTTACAAGCCCTGTTTTCCCTTAGTTCTGGCTTCTTGTGGACTATAGTAGATAATAACTGGCTTTAGGACCTATTTGGTCATGTTATTTAAGTATTTTCAAAAGCCTCTGCATTTGAGTGGGAGCTTTGAGTTTTGCAACAGATAAAAAGTTTTTTTTTTTTTTTTTTTAAAGTAAAACTAGGACGTGTTGAGTGACCATGGTTTGGTATCTTCTGGAAAATCTAAACTTGCCCCTGTGCAATGAAATAGGGTTTGTCTGCTCTGGAACTTGGCTTAAACCGTTCACATTCTTTGGGAGCTGTAACAGCATTGGGGTATATGGCTGTCAGTGCAAGACTAACCAGTGAGGTGGGTGGCAATTTTGTATTTCTCTTCCCTTTGGAGTTGGGCTCTTCTATACTCTGGGTCCCTTTCACCCAGCAAGATGACATGATATCTGAAAATGAGCTGAGGGGAGATCATCTGGGGAATCCTCTCCTGACTGGTGGAGGTGGGGGTGACAGAAGAATCTGGCCTTCTGCACTTTTGGCTAACATTCTTTCTCTACTGCATCTCAGTGTGGGGAGAGGCTGCATGAATGCCCCGTGTTTGCTAGGTATACTACTGTGTGCCCAGGGGTGTTCCAGGGGGGTCCATACGGCAGTGTATACACGACCCAGAACTGCTCATGGAGCTGCTGCCTGCACAAAGAGATATCAATAATAGGAAAGGGTGGGGAATGGAGCTCAATTGGTGGAAGTTTGCCTAGCCTGCAGGTAGCCCCAGATTGGATCCTAAACATGGCAGAAACTGAGTATGGTGGTATATGTCTGTAATCCCAATCCTTGGGAAGTAGAGGCAGGGGGAATCAGAAATTCAAAGTCATCTTCAGCTACGTAGTGAGTTCAAGGCCTGTCTGGGCTACAGGAGACCCTGTGTCAAAAATAGTAACTTTAAAAAAAAAGCAAGGAAGCAAATGGCTGAGCGATAACAAATTTTACCGAGATTTTAAGTGGGAGAAATTAAGACAGGGCCGTATTAAATGAGAAGGTCAGGGCTACTTTGCCCAGAGTGGTCAGAGAGATAGCTCAACCACGAGCAGATGACATCTCAGTCATGACCAGTGACCCAAAACATTAGAGAAAGGGTCCCAGGCAGAAAGAGAGCAGCCTGGTGTATGAGACCCAATTCAGGGTGGTGGAGAGGGTGGAGCTGGAGCCAGCCTGCTCAGGGCCACAGGCTAACACTGCTGCTTTCCAGGAGTGTGGCAAGGGACAGGTCCCTTCCATCTCTGGCTCTGAATCTTCTCTAGACAGGGATGCTAATCCTGGCAGCCTCTAGGTTGGGTGTCACACCATACCTCAAACATGCCCCCAAGAAACAATCGCTTCGGTTGCTTTTAATCTCCTGAGGGGATGGATATGTCGACAGTGACCATCAGAAAAGAATCACACTGGCCAGCAAAAGTCACTCAGAAGGTTGCTTTTAGGGCCTCAGCACTTCAAGGTGGCCATGAGAAAGTTTCTCAGGATGGGGGAGGTGCAGTCAGTCTTGCGGTTGTTCCTCAGATGACATCAGAGAAGCGGCTGCTTATCAAACCCGAGGATCGGCTTCTGTCTGCCTGCTTCAGCACCGAGATCTCTGAAGGCCTCGAGATAGGGTAGAGAGAGAAAAAAGTCAGAACTTTGTTCCAGATCCTAAATTTTTTTTTATATGAACTCATAAGTATTAATGGAAGGCTTTAATAATTTAAAGGGACGGGATACTTGCATTGCAGTGGTACAATTGATAGGGCCCTAAATAAATTTATAGATGAGATTAATTAATTAACACAAGTAAGATTCTTATTAAGAATAATTACATATAGTTTATTCTTGCTTGCTTTTGAAAGTTCACTTACTTGGTTGATTACAATTTTATGCATTATCTCTGGATAATTTTGAATAGTTTTGCGTAAGGTCAAATTTCCATAGTATTTCCCTTAGTATTTCTGACCTCCCCTTGAAACACCCACTTAGTCTGTTGAGTATAAAGGGACACCTGAGCTTTTGTCTAAGTCTCGTAAGTTGGGATGCAGAGTCTTTGTGGACCGATGCTCAGATGCAGGATCTGGAGGTTTCTGTCAGACTGCTGCCGCCTGGAACATGGTGTGATGCTTGGGTCTCAGCCAGATGCAGGGTCCATGGTTAAGTCTGCCTCCTGTTAGCTGAGTGGTTTAACTCCTGCAAGTCAGTCTGCCTGTCAGTCCATCTGTCTGTTCATCCACTTGTCCATTGTCCTTCCTTCCTTCCTTCCTTCCTTCCTTCCTTTCTTCCTTCCTTCCTTCTTTCCTCCCTCCCTCCTTTTTTTTTTTCTTTTGAGCTGAGGATCGAACCCAGGGCCTTGCGCGTGCTAGGCAAGCGCTCTACCACTGAGCTAAATCC
The DNA here is from genome assembly GCF_903995425.1 of Onychomys torridus. Taxonomy (NCBI): domain Eukaryota; kingdom Metazoa; phylum Chordata; class Mammalia; order Rodentia; family Cricetidae; genus Onychomys; species Onychomys torridus. The sequence continues at coordinate 42,200,183 of NC_050456.1, forward strand.
CAACCCCTTTTCTTTCTTCCTTTCTTCCTTCCTTTCTTCCTTCCTTCCTTCCTTCCTTCCTTCCTTCCTTCCTTTCTTTCTTTCTTTCTTTCTTTCTTTCTTTCTTTCTTTCTTTCTTTCTTTCTCTCGGTGTGTTTTTGTGTGCCTCTGTGATGTGTATGTGGTGTATATATGTGTATGTGTGGTTTGTGTGTATATCTGTGTTTGTGGTGAGTATGTGTGCATGTGAGCCTATCTTCTGTGGTTCTCTCTTTCTCTTTACTGAGACAGTCTCTCACCGAACCTGGAACTCACTGATTGGTGAGGCTGGCTGGTCTGGGAGCTGTGGAGCCTTCTATTTCTGGTTCCTAGCCCTTGAATTACCTGTGCACTGCCACACTGCAGCCTTTCACCTGTGCGTTGGGGATCCAGACTCAGATCCTCATGTGTGCATGCTACGGCAAGCCCTTTATGCACTGGGCCATCGCCTCAGCCCCCAGCCTCAGCTTTCTATCCCACCAGTGCGTACTTCACAGGGTCACTTGAGAATTCAGGATGGACTTACGGAAACCTTTAGCATGGCTATATATATCAGCACAGAAAACAAAGTTATTGTTAAAGCCGCCATCCCGGCCACTGCTCCACCCTCAGTGCCTATATATAGTCAAGAGCCCATGTTCTTTTCTCATCTGTGTTGAAAACAGTTTATGTATTTACACAAAATTTTAGAATGACAAGGGAGTTTTGAGTGCAACTTTCTTACTTCGCTTTATACTTGAGGTTGAGTCATAGAAACCAATAGGTACTTCTAGCTCCCTCTAGAAGGAAAGATGGCTTCCTAGGGACTTGGGATAAATTCTGTACAAATGTCCACTCCGAGTTCTTGCAAGGAATATGGGAAAACAAATTTCCCAATGTATATAGCAGCAAAGCTGGTCCACATTAGTTGATAGAAAGCTGTCAGTGGAGTCTTCTGACTTAATTATTTAGTATTGGGCATACTGGAGGCTCAGAGTTAGTGCAAATCAACAAGCCAGGAAGAAAAACAGTTGTAATAAAAGCTGAAGCAAACATTTCTATTGCTGCAGTTAAGGGGAGTGATTCTGAACAGCCTCTTCCAATTGAAATAAAAGATGTCTCTTTTGATTCAAGTCTGAAGTCTAATATTCATTGGGCTGCATTGATCAGTCATGCTCTCAAGGAGGGAGACTCCAATTTAAAACGTGGACCATCTAAAAGTGGATCTGCAGATGAAATCAAGGGCACCAAGAGTTCCGATTGAGTTTTCAGAAAGTTGGAAATGCTTTTAGCCCTCATCTTGAATATGATTATCTGGACTTCCATCTGTTGCCCACACACTTGTTTTGGGTCTTTAGTGTTTCTGTTGATTTTATATTAGCATTTTCTGAGCTGTCCTCATTGAAAATTTCAGAACAAAAGTCTATTTGCTCCCCAGTAGGTAGGGCACAATAAGGTTTGCGCTGTGGTTGAGTTGTACAGAAGTCTCTGTGAGTGAACTGGTTTGATTCCCTGCTGGGCCGCTTTGCCTTCTTATCATGCGTGTCCTGTACCTGGACTGTGGATATATTGATTTGCTGTGGCGCTGCTGGGGCAGATGTCTAGGAAGAATGAGAATGTGTTTGTGGCTCTTCGCCCTGATGTTGGTCGTTGGTCGATGACCCTGCTATTTTCAGCCCCCAAGCAGCGCTCTCTGTGTGAACACTGGGGATCCTCAGCCTCCTCTGAGCATCTGGTGAAGTGCCTTTACGTGCTAAGGTTTTGCAAAGAATCGCAGAAGGAAAAATTCTTCACTGCTCTCAGTTCTTGAGTGTGAATGGGGACTTAAGCATCACCCTCTCCATGCGCTGAAAGATTTCATTTAGAAATGCATCTTTCAGGTGTAGACGTTAGTATATTTTGGGGGTGGGACGTGTGTGATGTCTAGAGAACCTTGAGGAATAGTTAATAGAGAATGATCCCAGAATGTATTTTAGTCCTTTGCCTGTTTAAATAAGTGTAAATGATGCATGAAATGACTCGCTAAGTTTCTGATCCTCCAATAAAATGTTAACAACTTTAGTTTGAATGATAGGAGATAGATTTCAAAGCAGGAAAAGTTGAGAGGTTGAACATTGCCCATTGCATCCGACGTCCAGAATATATCAGTGGGCCTCATGAGAACAGTACACCCGTGAGAGGCAGAAGCTACACCGAGGTACAGCTGTGAAGTGATGATTTCCATTTAAATGCATGGTCCTCAAGCTACCCTTGTCTCCCAGATCGACCTCCTGAAGCTGCTGCCTTTGTACTATAGTCTGCATAGCCCTTCAGCACCGAGTTTTTCAAGGGTCCTTTTGACGCTGTCTGTTATAATTCGGCTCTGCAGAGCTTATGCATATAAAATTTTGATTTATTCATTTTTATATTTGGGTGTTCTTTTAGGCAGGGTCCTGCTAAGTAGTACTGGTTGTCTAAATATTATGTGCCTTCCAGATTGGCCTCACATTTGCAGCCATTCACCTGCTTTAGCCTTGAAAGTGCCAGGATTACAGTTGTACATCCCTCCTTGTGACTCCCAGTTTTGTTTTGAACTAGAAAAAAAAAATAACGATCCTGGAAAATCACTCAAGACGTCACACGAGCCTTTTCATCGATATTCTCTCCATTATCACTGTTGAACAATTCCAAAACTGGCATTCATTTATTTATTTTGTACGTGTGTGTCCACATGTGTGGATACCTGTGTGTGGTGGATTTTGTGTGTGTGTGTGTACTCCCCTGTGTGTCAATGCACATGTGGAGGTTCCAAAGACAGAACCTTGTGGGAACGCATTTTTCTCCCTCCATTGTGTGGGTCTCAGGGATTGAGTTCAAGTTGTTAGACCTGGTGGCAAGTGTCTTGGCCCACTGTGTCATGTAACCAGTAGCCCTCCATTATAGTTTTGAATGGCTGTGTGTTGGTGGAGGAAGGAACTGTCTCCAGAGAACTGGAAGACGTCCATAGCAGTCTCCCCTCAGCTCAAGCTCCTCGCCTACCAGTGAGCTTGCCTCAGGCTTAGGCAGACCCTTCATGTCTTCCCCTTCCTCTTACCCAGACCACTGTTCAGGAAGCTCCCAGACTAGAGTTGACATAGGGAAGAATGGGTTTCTTTACCAGAACTCAGATTCTCTGTAGGGAAGTATACCAGTGTCCCCAGAAGGCCAGAGTCCACAGGGTGAACACCTTCACTGACCGACAGACGGTCCTCTGTTGTCGCCCAGCTTTCAATTGCTGGCAGTCTTGGGGTGGGCCACCTTCCTCTCCTGGGCATACCCTCCCCCACTGCTTCGTGGGATCCCCTCTATGTTCCCTCTGGACTGAGCCTCCCCTCCCCCTTCACTTCCTTCCTTTATAAGCGGATCCAGGCCTCCCAAACAGCCTCCCTGGCTTTAGCTGAACAAGTGACCCAGCTCTGTCTAGGCCTGGCTTGCTGCCTTTCAGAAGTAGGCTACAGTGTGTCTCCATCTTTTCCCCAAAGAGAAACTGCCTCAAAGAGCCGCCATCTCTGTATTACTTCCCGGCAGCTCTCAGCCTTTTCTTAGATGAGGTGTGAGGTCTGGGCTTCAGCAGAGCCCAGGCATGCCCATGGCGTCCAGTGGGTTGTTACTTCTTCTGTGTCTCAGTGGCTCTTGGTTTCTCTTCTGTGTCTCGGTGGCTGCTTCTTTCTCTTTTGGGTTCTTTGCATTTTCGCTTCTGTGTTTCTCCAGTGCTTACTGCTGGGATGTTTTCCTCCTTAATTTTCTTTTGCACCTTTCCCATCACCCGCCAGATGCCGGCTCCCTAGAGTTTCACCCTCACTTTGTTGTCTTATACATCCCAATGGCGTCGTTGTCTTTTATGCTCTGCACTGTGTTGCCCTGGCGCCAGGGACTTCAAAAGCCCCGTGTTCCAGCTTTCCCACTGAGTATGACCGCTGCTTCTAGATATGGGAAGTTTCAGAGAAGGCAAAGGGCTTTCTACTCTGTCTTCTTTAACCACCTAACGGGATTAGGAGGAGGGGAAATCTATGGCACATGCATTTCCCTCCCAAGGCAGGTACAGGAGCAGACAGCTTGGGGGTCTAATGTGCTGCTCTGCACAGGCCCACTGGGATACCCTTCGAACACCTCCACCTCAACCTGTCCATGATTAAGCAACCGCTTACACCTCATGCTTAACCTACTCCTCTACCCATTTCCCATCAGAACTCACCATCATTCCAGGCACCACCTGGGTGGCATTGTGTGCGTTTCCTTCTCCCCTACTCCTTCCTCCAGTTTATTTTATTGGCAGAGTCTGATGGATTGGATTGCAAACTATTTCCTGTGTGTATTTCCCTTTTTCCTCGACCGTCATGCTTTTTTGATGTCCTTATCACCTGTGTGGATTATTGATGAACTGTAGACATGGTGGCTGAAAGGATAGTCTTCCTGTGGATTATTGAACTCATCTTAGAACTGATCTTCACAAAATAGTTTTCCAGTCTCAGATGAGTCCTCCTCGGTGCCGTCCCAAGGAGCTTCCTGAGACTCAACACTAACCACTTTGCTACAGGAGACCTTTTTGCTTCCCTTCCCCTGTGAAGTTCAGGCTGCTGGAGAAGATCCCTGTAGGCTGGCCCTGGCCATCTCTCTTCCTCCTCACACGTGTCTGACTTCCCGGTTCATCAGCCTTTTTTTGCCTCTGCTCATGTTTCATTCATGTTTAGTGCCTATGGGAGGAGGAGGGCAGAGGACTTGTACATTGTTAGATGGAGGCAAAGAAGTTCTGCAGGAATAAAATATCACACACACACACACACACACACACACACACACACACCCATCTCCACATGGGCTTTAGTTCTTTGTAGGAGGGGAGAGCAAGTCAGTGCTCTCTGGAGGAGCTCCAGGAGGTTGTCCTTTGGTTGAGGGGCAGCACGGACCCATGCTGTCATCATAGGTGACTGAGTTCAGGATAGAAATGTCTATAGAGAAATCGGGAATTGTGACCCTGGGCACCCAGGGAGGACTTCTTGAAGGAAGTAGGTTCTGGAGCCTCCAGGGGAGGTGAGTATTAATTAGACAGAAGGTGGTACACACACCCTCCTCATCTCCATCTTGAGGATTTGAATTTGTCACCTGGGATTTGACCTGTGAAATTTCTTTTCATCAGACTGACACTAGCTGAGCGTGGTCTGAAAGCAAAATCACACCACTGGTAGAGCTGGCTTCCTGAAGGCAGACGTTCGGCCCCTGATGCAGCTGCCCGCCCCTCTGGCTGTGCCCAGTAGATGGTGGTTGGATTGGATACCTTGAAGGGAGGCATGAGAAAGGGTCTTCTTCTTTCCCTGGAGTTGGCAGAAGTCTGTGTGGTAGTTGGGAGATGTGTGGGTAGCCTTCTGGGGCTGTGAGCCCCGATACCTACCTTTGCAGTACAGCTTGGCTAATTTACAGGAGGGACAGAGAGAGTCCTAGGTGTCCAGCTGTTCTGAATTGGACAGCCAAACTCATTTGCAAGTGAAGAGAAGGCTCTGCTTCCGTCTAAGCTAGTTATTAAATGCACATAGAAAGATAGTAGAGCCGGATCACATTTTTTTAAAGCATGTAATGGTGCTCTCCTTATTCATATGGATATTGGTGATTGTGGCTTGTCATTTCTTGCATTAGAAAAGGCTTGGCGAGCTACATTTTAATCATGAGTTAATCAGTAGACACCTTTCTAGAGGTTAGAAGATGCCAGATGTGTCCTACTTATCTTCAGGCTTTGTCCTTTCGTTAATGACAGACTTTTTTATCTCTGCCTACGGGCAGTTAATGCTTGGCTTAGTTGGAATCTGAGTTACTGGTTCTAGACCCTGCCTTTCTCTTGGGCTGCATTATCCCTACTCTTGGGCGAAGCCTTTGTTTTTTTTCTTTTTCAAAGACCCAACTCGATCAGAAGTATTGCCCTGTAAGTGTTTCCACAGGAACCCCGCCCTTCGGTGTCACTGTTGTGGCTGTGCACAGAGCCCACAGGGCGGAGGCGTCACAGTCCCCGTTGAAAATACAACAGATCTTTCCATTTCTCAGTGTGAATTTTCCAGTGGGTTCTGGGTCCACTGTGGTATCTTAAACCCCAGGGTTTACCTGTTACCACTTGAGAACAGATAATGACAGATCCTTAATGGTTCGTTGAAGATGGGCTTCTAGAAAGACGGCTTCATGTTTCTTTCCCAGTGAATGCCACATAAGACACTGGGTCCCAAGGGCTGTGTGGTGTCATCCTCAACACAGCCAGGGAACTTCAGCTCTGGAGAAGGTGATTTTGTCCCTGTTTCTCTGTGGCTCAGACACTGTTCTAAGTGAGGTGTTTTTCCCCCCTCTGATCCTCCTTAGATACGCGGTGTTTACTTTTCCCTACTGCTTACACGGTAGCCTGGATTCCTCGCTCAACTCTATTATTATTATTGTTGTTTTATTATTGGTATTTTTTAGGCAGGTCTCCCATGTGCAGACTGGCCTTCGAAGTTGTAATCCTCCTTCTTCAGCCTCCCAAATGATGGGATTGCAGGTCTGAGGCCCCATGCCTGGATTTCATGTTTACCAGTAATGGCAGGGAAGCAGTTGCCAGAATGACCCGGTTTGGGGCTTGATAAATCAAAGGACTGGCTTGCAGCCTAGAGTACCGCCAGGGGAAGCGCTTAATGCGACTTCAATGAAGCAGTGAAGGAGCCTCAAACAGTTTTAACCAAGTGAGAGCGCAGATCTTACAAAGGTCAAGCCTTTAGAGTAATGGTGAAGGTGTTGGTTTGGTAAACTTGCCCCAGCTGCATCTGGAAAGGAGGGTGCCTCGGCTGAGAAAATGCCTCCATCAGATGGTCTGTAGGCAAGTCTGTAGGGATATTTTCTTGATTAATGGTTGGACTGGGAAGGCTCAGGCCACTGGAGACTTGTCACCTCTGTGGAGGTGGTCCTGGGTTGTATAAAAAAAGCCCGGCTGAACAACCCAGGGAAGTAAGCCGGTGAACAACATTCCTCCACGACGTCTGTTCCAGTTCCTGCCTCTAGGATCCCACTGTAGTTCCTGCCCTCGCTTCCCTCTGTGATTGACTGACAGGGAAGCGTAGACGAAATAAACCGGTTCCTCCCTAAGCCGCTTTTGGTCACGGCGTTTATCACAGCAAGAAAAGCAAACTAGGAGAGTGAGTGACGACAAATATAACCCTGGACTGGATAGAGAGGACTTACCAGTTGATGAGAGGATTAGACTGTTAGGTCTCCTTTGTTCTGGGGAACAAACAAGGACTAGAGAATGCAGGGTGGATGGCAGATTTCTTTATACCTTCTCCTTCCATCAAACATAACGTGAGAATTAAAACATCAAGCCTTTTGTCATTAAGCAATGTTTTGAGTAATGTTTCATTATATAACATCCTAAGACACACTGCAATAATGCACAATTTTGTGTAAAAATATATATGAATACAGAGAAGTTTTAAGCGTTTTGTCTATGACTCTGTCAAGCTGGAATGAATAGAATTGTTGTTAATGGCAAAAACTCACCTGAGATATTCAGAACAAATGCTTTCTAGATGTGTGTCTTCTGTGTGGAAGTCTTATCTGGGCTGGTGGTTTTTTTTTGAGGTCCAGTACCTTGACAGTCAGTTCTCAAGCGTGAGTCCTGTGTCGCCAGAACCTTGACATCATACCACACAGGGTCTGCGTACTGTAGTGCATGTTGGATGTTGATTTCCAGTGGTGTTTCCCAGCAAGGCACCTCATCTCAAAATGGTAAGAATACTACCCCAACACCACTGAAGGGTGGTAACTCGGGTGTTCAAGACAGAAGAGCAATAGATTGATTTCACAGGGGCAGTGCACTGTCTGATCTTAAGTTCCCTTGGTGCAAGACTTCTAATGGCATCCATGGCCACTACCACAGTAGTTGTTTATGATGCTGGATGGTAGCAAGAGAGGGAAATAAATGTCACCTAGTGTGACCAAGCCCCTGGGAAGCAGGATGAAGGTTTCACCTAGATGGTACTTGGCATTTCTCAGCTATATTGGTACAGATGTGTCCTACGAAGGAAGTAAAGGCAGGCTTGAGGTTCACTGTGCACCAGGTGTCCCCATGAAGTAACCAAGCGAGTGGTGTGACACACTGAAAACAGACTTTGGGTACAGATTTAATCTCCTCCCTCTATCCTTTCCCGTCTCCCTTTTCATTTGTTCAAGAGCTTAATGTTAATGAAAAACTTACAAAGAGATAAAAAGCAAGTGGAGTGAGTGCTGGGTGGATGCCTTGTGAGCAGGCCAGAGTCTGCTGTGGGACCATCCGACAGCTGTAGGCACAGCCAGAGTCTGCTGTGGGACCATCCGACAGCTGTAGGTACAGCCGGGGCAGCTGTGGGACCATCCGACAGCTGTAGGTACAGCCGGGGCAGCTGTGGGACCATCCGACAGCTGTAGGTAAAGCCGGGGCAGCTGTGGGACCATCCAACAGCTGTAGGTACAGCCGGGGCAGCTGTGGGACCATCCGACAGCTGTAGGTAAAGCCGGGGCAGCTGTGGGACCATCCGACAGCTGTAGGTAAAGCCGGGGCAGCTGTGGGACCATCCGACAGCTGTAGGTACAGCTGGGGCAGCTGTGGGACCATCCGACAGCTGTAGGTAAAGCTGGGGCAGCTGTGGGACCATCCGACAGCTGTAGGTACAGCCGGGGCAGCTGTGGGACCATCCGACAGCTGTAGGTACAGCCGGGGCAGCTGTGGGACCATCTGACAGCTGTAGGTAAAGCCGGGGCAGCTGTGGGACCATCCGACAGCTGTAGGTAAAGCCGGGGCAGCTGTGGGACCATCCAACAGCTGTAGGTACAGCCAGGGCAGCTGTGGGACCATCCGACAGCTGTAGGTCCAGCCGGGGCAGCTGGCAGGTCTGTGTAGTGCTGGTTTGCTTGTGAGTGACATGAGTACTAAGTATGGTCATTTGCACTTATGACCCCTGACCTGACTTGCTGACCTTTGCTGGGGTGAGTCTTCTTTCTCCCAAGGCCTGCTCATGTGGCTGTCCACTTTCAGTGGTCCAGATTGCTCACTCTATAAGCTGGAGGAACCTTGGCGGTCATTCACGACTCAGTTTGTTTTATTTTGTTTTTTAATATAGCGATGGCTCTGAGCTCTCGCATGAGTGGCTGAGGCTAGACTCCAGTGTGCCCTGCCTCACATGCTGGTTTCTCCATCTCCTACTTGAGTGGCCTTATGGAGCTTGCTAAGAGGGCTTCTTTCTATTTCTGTCCCAAGAGTAGGGCCTGTGCTCATGTGCCTCCAGTTCCCTTTTCTCTTCTATTTCCTAACTAATCATTTCCCTCTTTCCACTATTTCTGGGGCACCACGTGCTGAATTATTCACACAGACACGGCCTCCCTTCCAGGAGGCATGTTTAGTGACAGTCCCTCAGGAGTCTCTGTCACTGCTGTCCCTTTGAAGCTAGGAAGGAACCAACGTCCCCAAGCGGCTTGTGTTCATTCCCACAGCCATGAGCATGCTTGGTTTGTCTGGGCTGTGCATGCTTCGACTTCAGTGGGAAACGCATCATGTGTAGCCCCTTTTTCATGCAGAGAGCATACCTTTCAATATTTGTGCAAGGGTAAGCCACAGATTAATGGACATTGTGGAGAAACCACTGCCAATTGTGCATATTGAAGAGGAGAAACATCCCACAGCCACACTGCCTCTGCCTTGGAGCTCTGGGAGGGGAGAAGAGATGAGTGGTGGGGGGGGGGGGGGGGGGGATAGTCTGCCTTGGTGGTAGCTTCTTGGGGGAAGATGAATTAGGTGTCAGGCTAAGTGCACCACGTGCTTTAATTCATCTAATCCTCATAGTTCCTTGGGGACCTATCGATCATATTATAATCCCCCTCTCTACAAGGCAGCTGAGGCCCAGCGAGGTTAAGACACTTGTCCCAAGGACTGGAGAGAGGGCTCATGGGTAAAAATGCCTGCTGTGCAGGCATGAGGAGCCAGGTTTGAGTTCCCAGCACGCTCATAAAACCCAAGTATGCTGGTGTATGTCTGTAATCCTGAGCTGGGGGACAGAGACAAGTAGATTCTTCAGGTTCACTAGCTATCTAGCAGAACCAGTGAGCTCCCAGTTCAGTTAGAGAGCCTGCCTCACAGAGTAAGGTGAAGTAGCTGAGGAAGACATATGGTGTTGACCTCAAGCTTCCGTGTGTGTGTGTGTGTGTGTGTGTGTGTGTGTGTGTGTGTGTGTGTGGTGTGTATGCGCACACTTACCCACCCACCTACCTACCTACTCACCCACTATCTACCTACCCACCTACCTACCCACCTTTCTTTCTTTTCTTTTTCTTGAGACAGGGTCTCATATATATAAAGAGAGAGATCAGGCTGGCCTTGAACTCACAGCCATCCACCTGCTTCTGTCTCCTCAATGCTGGGATTAAAGGTATGCACTACCACCCTGAGCAATATTTCTATTTTTAATTTATGTTTCTTTTTTGAGACAAAGTATTGCTATGTAGCTCAGGCTGGCCTTGAGCTCACTGTGTTAGCACAGACTAGCTTCAAACTCATCATCTTCTTGCGTCAGCTTCCCCAGTGTTGGGATTGCAGGCATACATCACCACTTCTGGCTCGATTTCATTCTTTTCAATCAAACAATGAAGATGTAAGCAAAATCATGACCGGCTATATTAGCACAGGCAGTTAGTTGTGTAGAGTGTGGAGTAAGTTGCATAAACAGTAACTTGAGGTGGTGTGGAATTTCCCCACCTGCAGTACTGGGCTGTTTTATTCTCTTCAGAAATATTTCAAAATTAGCTGTCACTTTGCCAAGAAGCTCACTGCTTCTGTTGTTGTTTCGTGTTGGAGACCCACACCAGGGCTTTGTACATGCTAAACCCACACCACAGCACTGACCTACAGCCCAATCCCAGGTCTAGCACTTGGCGGGAGCGGGTATCTGTCCTGGCTTATGCTAGCCATAGACAGGAGGAAATGCAAAGGTGCAGCTTGTCTTACAGCAGAGGCAGATGCATGCCCACTTTGGGGGCCCAGCTTTAAATCTGTGTGTATTCCGGGGATTTCTGCTGAGCCCAGTGAAGGAGGAGGGCTTTCTCAACAACAGCGCTCAGAAGTAGGCTCTCCACTCTGTTCTGTTCATGCAGGCTTCATTCTTCCTGCAGCTCTGCATGTCACCCTAACAGCCGCTATGAAGACGGGTATCTAAGTGACTTGCTTCTCAGCCCTCACCTTTTCTTCCAGACCTTAGCTGGAGTTGGGAATGCCTCCTGTTCACAAGTCATTTCCAGAGTTGTCTAGGTGGCCTGGGAATTTAGCCACCTCTTCACTTTGGCTGCTCCTTTCTTCAAAACCGGCTCACAGATGATTGTGTGTCCTTCTGAGGTTGGACAGTGAGGACCTGAGGACCAGGGACTGATGGGAAGAGGAACTGAGGATTGTAGTTGGAAAATTTCCTGTGTCCCAGCTGGCTGGCAGTCGGGCCAAATCTCTCCCACTCGTGTCCCCCAAGTAAACACACAGACACTTATATTAATTATAACTGCTTGGCCATTAGCTCAGGCTTTTCACTGACTAGCTCTTCCATTTAAACTCAGCCCATTTCTGTTCATCTATATGTCGCCACGGGTTCTGTGGCTTTACCTGCATCCCATTACATGTTGCTCCTTGGCTGACGTCTCTTGGCTTTGCTCTTTCCCTTCCCAGAATTCTCTTTGTCTGTTGGCCCCGCCTATACTTCCTGTCTGGCTACTGGCCAATCAGCGTTTTATTAAACCCGTGTACAAAAGCACTATCCCACAGCAGAGGGTGAGCATCTTGAAAACAGTAGAGGGAGTTTTGGCTTGGCAAATGTCATCTCATTGCCTTTGTGCTAGACTAAAAGGAGGAAATAAATCCTGGTGGGACTACAAAATGCATTTTCTTTTTATTTCATTGTCTTCCTTGGGATGGTGGCATGGCCTGTGGAGGCTCTAACCAGTCTCTGTGTAGTGATGTTCTTCTGATTGTCTTCAAGGCCCTGTGGAGTATAACTTAGTGCCTATTTCTGTGCCTTCTTCAGATGTCCTGGGATCCTTGGGTGGCTCTGGTGACAGCCAGCCCTGCCTTGCTGGTCCTAGTGTCCTCTTTCTGGGTCTGCCGCAAGTGGGGTATCTGTAGCTTAGCCCCAAACCTCTACTTTTGTGGAGCTCTGTTCTTTGACTTAGTCTCAATGACCTGGAAGTAATGGTTAGTGCCAAGCAGAAGATGAGGTAGAAGACACCTGCCATGGGTTCTTGAGGAGGTGCTGGGTCCCTGTCATTATATTGAGGCCTCCGTGCCACTCTCTGATTGATAATAGCAGAAGCCTAATAGAACCATCAATGACCTCCCTAGCACTGTGGACTGGCAGATCTGAAGTGCTGGACCTTAAAACTGCTTTCTGCCTCTCATGTTGCTCATTCAGTCAGCGAGGGAGGAGACAGCTGCTTTTGCTGGAATAGACAGGGAGAGAGAACCCAGGTTTCCAGGGAACAAGTGAGTGAACTCTTTAATGAGCGTGGCTGAGGCAGTGGGATGAGGGGAGGAAGTTAATAGGCCCTGGAAGGAGGGTGTTTCGCTGGTTTCTCAAAGTTGATTCATCTAGGGCCAAGAGAGCTAAGGAGCCCACAGGGGAATGCCCAGGTCCTTCCTGTTCCTCCCTCAGAGAAGACTCCACTGTCGTTCATGCCATAGGCAGCCCTCTGGCTCTGTCAACACTATTCTTTCTTAGGGCCTCCTAAGAGGCTGTGTTCCTGGGGAGGACATGTCTCCCTGGGGTGTATCACAGCCAGAGCAGGCACCTGACTGCCCGTGCGGTCCAGGTTGACATGCTTTGGGGGCTTGTTGCTGGAAAGAATATTTTTGAATGACCAGAAAGGGTTGGCTGGGTGAGAAACATGCCATTTCAACCACATGTGGTGTCTGGAGAGACAGGTGGCCTGACAGGGTCTGGTGACTGACGAGGGGAATAATGATAGTGTCTCTGCCTCTGATGCTGGCCTTGGGAGCAGAACACCTTTCTTGATTTTTGTATGCAGACTGGATTTAGATGGAGGGAGGCTTCTTCAGGTCTTTATGGTCTCCATAAAAAGGCAGAAGTTTTATTGGCAGCTTCTTAATTGCAGTTGGCTGTGAGGAGATGGGCTGGGCACCGGCTCTGGTATGTGACTTCTGACCTTTCCTTCTTCACGCTTACCCAACCTCCTCCGGGCTCAGTTAGGATCAGCCCTCTGCCTCCACCATCGTACCTTATGGTTCTGTAGCAGTGGGCTCTGTTTCAGTATTTGTGTGTGATTTCTTACAACCAGTTTCTCACCCCCACGCTGTCAGCTTTGTGAAGGCTAGGGCCCAGTCCCTCAGCAGCCTCTCTGCCTGTGTTTCCAGCAGAGTGCGCGGCCCACAGTAGACAGTCACTTAGCATTTGTCATATCTGTTACTGTTGGTTTGCTGACTGACAGTGCTTCCTTCTCAAAGCTGGGGCTCAGTTTCAAAGGAATCTTCCTGAGAGGATTGAGATCGGTTTGTGCTCTTCAAAGTGTAGGCTCGAGGCCCCTAAGAAAGAGTTTGTTTGTGTAGCCCTTTAGAGAGTTTGAATGTTTATTCCGTTTCATGTGCTTTTTCTGCTTTGAACCCCCAGAGCACTTCTCTGAGCTTGTCACTGACTTTGTGCTCAGAGAAACAGGATGTTGTGCAGGCATCTGGTGACTTAACAGCATAGCTGGGACCTGGAGAGTGATCTCAGGCTTCAGATTCTGTCAGCCTTTCCACTGTCTTACCCTACCTCCTGGACTTGTTGAGCATCTATTGTATGGCCATCTTTAACACTTTATCTCCCACTAGTTCTGCTGAGGTAGGTGTCATTGTCTTCCTTTTACAGATGAGGATGTACAGGCTCAGAGAGCAACTCTTTAGGCATGCACAATAGCGTGTCAGATATGTCCCCAAATGTTGGAATCCAGTGTGGCAGCTGGGGCAGTAGCCAGCATTGATGCTTTATGTATGTCAGCATGCTTACATTTAGAGTCACTCTGGTTTGCATTGTCTTTTTCCACTCTCTCATTCTTCCTTTCCCTTCTGTCCTCTCCTCCAGCCTCTCCAGGGCTCAGGGTGAGATGCTTCCCTGTTCAAAGGTCACCAGTGGTTGACAGCCTCTCATCCGGAAGAGCACCATCCTATCTGCCTGCCTTGTCCCCACTTCTGTACACGCACCACACAAAAATGCAGAGGCGGGAGCCAGGGGTCATTAGGTCTGTAGGTGTCTGTGAGGACGAGCCCTAGTGGCTTGTAGAGGTTAGCCGGTGTGCCTGCTCCATATCTGCTCTAGATGTGAAGATCGCCTTGTTACCTGGAAGAACCATTCTGCAGTCGGATCCCACCCCATCACTGGCTCACCAGAAGCCCACTAAACAAATATCCCTTCTCCTCTTGTGGATACAGACACAGTGGATGGCCCCACTTATCTGTCTACACCTCACAGTACAGGGTGGTTGGCAGTGCTGGAGTGAACCCTCAGAAAGGAAGACAAGACAGAGGCTAGTCAGTTCTTTCTTTTCTTTTCTCTTCTCTTCTCCTCTCTTCTCTTCTCTTCTCTTCTCTTCTCTTCTCTTCTCTTCTCTTCTCTTCTCTTCTCTTCTCTTCCTTCTTCCCTTCCCTTCCCTTCCCTTCCCTTCCCTTCCCTTCCCTTCTTCCCTTCCCTTCCCTTCCCTTCCCTTCCCTTCTTCCCTTCCCTTCCCTTCCCTTCCCTTCCCTTCCCTCCTTCCCTTCCTTTCCTTTCTTCTTCCTTCCTTTCTTTCTTTCTTTCTTTCTTTCTTTCTTTCTTTCTTTCTTTCTTTCTTTCTTTCTTTCTTCAGAGCTGAGGACCGAACCCAGGGCCTTGTGCTTGCTAGGCAAGCACTCCACCACTGAGCTTAATCCCCAACCCGTCAGTTCTCTTTCATGGGACAAGATAGGAGCATGTGGACATCAGAAGGCTTATATCCACTCTTGAAAGTGCCTTCTCTTAAGTCAACACTCATCTATCCCAGACAGGTGCTCCACATCTCTAATAACGGTGTGATTTTGGACCTCATAGTGCTGGGAATCTGGCCTTCGGGATCTGAGTCTAGCAACAATTTCTGTGAGGGCTATGGGTTATTTTTGGCCCTCCATGTGCCAGCCAGTTAGTTCTCTCTCACATGGCCTGAGACAAGGAAATGAGCCACTGTTTCCTCTTCCTGTGGCTCGCTGGAGTACCCACTTTGCATGGCATGGTAGGGTCCCAAGGTACGGTTTCCCCCCCTGCAGCCAGTTTGCACACATTATGTCCCGCTTGTTTAGGAAAAGGGAGAGCTGCCGGGAAATGATTCTCAATTAAAAATAAAGTATTGTGATGATGATTCCACCCCACCTTCTTCTTAACTAACAGAACTACATTGAGACAGAGGTACACTGTTCTGATTTGTATCCTCTTTCTTGGAGAGAGGACGGGAAATGCTGGAATGGGGAAGACCATGTCTATATGTCTTTCTTCTCCTACGGTCCTGTAGAGTTGAATTGCCTGCCTTTCCCTCTCTGAGCAAGAAAGCCTTGGGGAGGGGAGCATACGTGCTGTGAAGGCCAGGGGCAGGCACACCATCAATCTTCTCTCCTTTCATGGCCCGTGTTTGGGATTTGGGGACTTGGATGCACATGGGACTCTGCATGCATGAATGAGAACACATTGGCGATCTGTGAAGTTTGGGGGACTGTTGCTCCCCAGGCTGGGCAGACCAACTTTTCCGTTAACAGCTTGGCGAATCATGGGCGCCTCGCAGAGAAAGCTGGGGTCCCAGTTTTCACAGTCACGCTCAATAGCCCCTGCTGTCAGAACACAGTGTCTGAGAACAGCCACAGAGCAGGCAGGAGCAGTGGGAGGTGGGACTCCTAGGGTCCCCAGAGCCTGTTAGCTGCTGACCTAAGACTGAGAGTCCCACCTCCCACCTCCTCCTGCAGGCACAAGTCCTTCACTCTCCAGTACAACAGACTAAATAACGACCTTTTAAAAGCAGGTGAGGTGGCACGTGTTTCATCCCAGCACCCAAGAAGCAGAAGCAAGAGGATCGCTACCATTTCAAGGCCAGCCTGGTCTACAGAGAGAGAGAATTCCAGGCTGACCGGGGCTACAGAGTGAGACACTGGGGGAAAAAAAGGAAAAAAGAAAGAAAAAATGAAAAGTATGCAGAATTATATTGAACAAATCTCTAGTACTGCGTACAGTAGGATATCAAGCTATTTTCTCAAAATTTTAGAATTTTGTAATAGAATTCTATTTTACTAGATTTTGCTTGATTGCATTAGGGAAAACGGTCTGACAGTAAATTAAAATGTCAGTGATGGGAAAAATATATCTCTTGGAATGTGGGAAATAATAAGGTACCACTCCATCCTTGATGCTCTGTGCTGGTGCTTAGGCTAGCCTGTTACAGCCAGGATCACCTACAAGAAGCTAGAGACAACAGTCAAAATGCAATGTAGAGATCAGATATGAAGCTGTAAGCCATTATTGAAGTAATATTGCACTTATTTTTCAGAATTATTTTAAGGATGTGTTTACTTATTTTATGTGTATGTGTATTTTGCCTGCATGTACATGTCTGTACTCCGTGTGTGCCTGGTGCCTGTGGAGGTCAGAAGAAGGCATCAGATCCTCTGGAACTAGAGTTACAGATGGTTGTGAGCTGGGAACCAAACTCGGGTCTTCTGCAAGAGCAGCCAGGGCTTTTAAGTGGTGAACCAGCCCTAATGTTGTACTTCAAAAGGGGCCTGAAAGTGAGTGAAGGGAGGCTGAAGGGCTTTCTTTGAATTTGGATGGATTAATGCCTTAAAAAGGAAGGACTAGCAATTTTATGGTGGAATATAAGTGAGATAGCTAATTGTTTAATTTTACATGTCAGGACTTAGGGATCTGGAGTATTCTAATCTTGACACTTTTCTGTATTTTGCATCATAATACACTTGTTGGTTTATCCACATAAGTGTAGATGGCCTCGGTTTTGCCTGACAGCTGCATATATTTCACACAGTGCTGTACATAACTTGGTGTGTTTTTCTTGCTGTTTCTAATTCTTTCTCCATGTTACAAATAACACCTCCCTGAACTTATGATTCCCCTTTCCTGTTCTCTTGTTTCTGTAGCTAGGGTGGTTTTCATAAGAAAGACTTTCTGACTCCATTAAGAACTTCACACTTCTTCCATCAATATTGGTTGAGTATCTGCCTAGTGCTGGATTCTGGAGGTACAGTGATGGATTTTAGGACCCAGATGGATGCACAAGCTGTTTGTGTGTCCTGGAGCCCCCTCCTTTTTCCTCCCAGTTACCAGGCTGATTCACCCCTTAACTTCTTACCAGTGGAGCCTCCATGACTGTCGAAGCATTACTCTGGGATCATTCACTCCAGCTCTGCCTTCCTCACTAGACTTTACATGGTGAGAGCAGGAATGTGTCTGATTTGTTTCCCCTTCAATGCCTTGAATGTCAGACCTGGCATAGAGTGGGCCGTGAGTTAACTGAACAAGTATTTGAATGTGATCCCCGCTTTGAGAGACTTAGAAGGCTAGAGGTGAACAATGGACTGGCTTGACAATCTCAGGGTTGCATATGTGATTCACAGAAAACAGAAAATAAACCTTTCCCCAGCTATCCCTTCCTTCTTTACAGTGAGGTCCCTGAAAGGCTCCATTCCAACCTGTCACCCAACACCTGTGACTGTACTTAGGAACAGCTCACCTGAAGCTAATTCTTTTCATGCCATAGATATGACTTTTCGGTGTAAATCCACTCATGAGTCATTGCGCTGAGTGCTGGGAACATTCACCTTGGTTGGTTGCTTTTTTTGACATCTAGGGTTTCTTGGTTTTTTGTTTTTAATAGACAAACCTATTTCTTCAACTCTTTTTGCTGGACCTGTTCTAGTCTTCATGACCCTTTAAAAATCTTAATTCTGAGCCAGGCGGTGGTGGCGCACGCCTTTAATCCCAGCACTCGGGAGGCAGAGCCAGGCGGAGCTCTGTGAGTTCGAGGCCAGCCTGGTCTACAAAGTGAGTTCCAGGAAAGGCGCAAAGCTACACAGGGAAACCCTGTCTCAAAAAACAAACAACAACAACAACAACAACAACAACAAAAACCTTAATTCTGAAGAAAAGATTGATGTCCTCTCCTGTAGTGTTCACTACAGAAGGATGCTAAGACCTAGGTTCAGGAAACTTTGAAGATCTGTTTTTTAATATGTGCCATAAATTGTCTCTTAGTTGAAATGGAGGAGTTTCCCTTTTAAAAGGTGATCATCAATTAAATATTTAAATTATGTGACCCAAGCTGGTCTGCTTGTCTTAGACACACACACACACACACACACACACACACACACACATATACATACACATACGCACACATATCACACACATACATACACAAGATTTTTGTGGTCTTATAATTAAGACTGGATACCTTAACCGCTTTTGCTTTGACTTATGGGCTCTTTCCCGAGTGCCTTCAGCATCTCTTTCTTACCACCAGACAGCCCAGGGCCTGCAGTGTTAGTATTGCTACATCATGATTCTAATTGTATTGCCTTTGTGTTTTGCTAACCATCCATCTAGGTGAGCACCATCCAAACCCTCCTCTAACCCAGTGTGGATTTAGAAGGGCCACTTGTGAGAGAGGTTGTCTCTAGCCCGTGATGCCCTGATGAGGTCTCCTATAATCATAGATTGTCTCTGGGATAGAAACTGGCAGGTGACTCACGAGGGGCGGACCCCTGGAGCTCAGCCTGTGGGGAGGGTAGTCTTTCCGGTTGCACATTGCTGGCCACCCTTTTGAAGCACACAGAGAACCAACCTGAAGAGCAGGAAGTGCCAGTCAGACAGAACGTTTGGCATACCTTCATGGAAAGATGACAGCTCACACAGGGCGAAAGAGGAAGTGGGAGTGCAGCTGGGGGCATGGAACCGAGGGTGACCTGACGTTTCCATTGTTCTGTGGGCTGCATAGTCTTGTGAGGTGGGTTGCTGGGGGGAGGGGGGAGGCTGGGAGGAACTGGAGTCTGGAGGCAAGCATTTCCATTGTTGCTGGTCCCCCTGTGGATGTCCTGTTGACCTTCCAGGGAGGAGGGACTGGTACCCGTTTCCTCCTTGTCTCACTGCGTATTCCAGGTTGCTTGTGGTTACTGGTATTCCCCTCACACTTAGCCCTGGGCTCACTTTTAAGAACCAAGATTCTTCAGTGCCAAATTGCTGTGCAGTCTGAAAGCCAGGAGACAGAAGGCTCCCACGGGCTGTTTCTAGCTTTGTCACTGACACACTTCATGCATTCTCTCTCTCTCTCTCACACACACACACACACACACACACACACACACACACGCACGCATGCATACACGCACACACACACACACACACACACACACACGCACACATGGACACACACACATGCACACACACATACACATGCACACACATGCACACATGCACACATGCACACACATGCACACACACACATGCACACACACATACATGTGCACACACATGCACACACACACGCACACATGGACACACACATGCACACACATGCACACACACACATGCACACACACATACATGTGCACACACATGCACACACACACACACACACACACACACACACACACACACACATTTGTAGGAGTTGGCTCTCTCCCTCAGCGTATGTTGAACTCAGTTGTCATGTTCAAAGGCAAGTGCTTTCACTCTCTGAACCTTCTTACCAGGCCGCCACTGACATGTTTTGAGGGTCAGCTGATTTTTGTCTCCTAGGCTCACACAGTAGGAGTCCAAGTATTTAACTGACACAGTGGGGTTGGTTTTATTAGGGCTGTCTTGGAGATCTCCAGGGGAAAAGGATGCTCTCTTCCTTGGTTCTTTGTCTCTATGGCTGGAGCTCTCTCTGAGTAGAGGGGAGCTATCAGTGGGCAGCCAGTGGTGAGCGGGTTGTAAAATGGAGAGTCCTTGGAACAGGATCAGTACCTCCAATCCCATGACATACCTAACCAGCGTACCTGCCATCCATGGTCGGCATGCTGAAGTCAGACTGCTTCCTCCTTACAGAGTCCCAGGCCGCACAGGGCAGGAAGGTGTGGCCCTCTCCTACACTTTGTTCCATCAAGTGTTTACTTCATGCACCTGCTGCTCCTTCTTCAGGACTCCCCAGCCCCTGCCTCCTCACAGATGACTTTGTATCCAACCTTACTGAGAAACTTGAGAATGGTTGCGTAGAGTGGCCACCAGTTTCCTTTGGGTGCCTATAAACTTAAGTGTAACCCCAGTCTCCACCGCCTGGTTCTCTCCAGGGGTGTCCCATCTGCTTGGCCTTCTGGTAGACCTCGCTCTATTGGTCAATGCTTCTTCCTTGACCATAAAGGTTGCTGTTTCCCATGTCTGCATTTCTTGTGCCCAGTAATGACTTACTCACTTGCCTAACCCAGTGGATGAGCTGCAGCCCTTGCTGTACCAATCAGTGTGGCCTGCCTACTCTCAGCTCTTGACTCATTCTGTGACCATGCTTCTCCTTTCTTGCTGCCTCTCTGCCCAATATTATCTTAGTGGGCTTCTTGTTCTTTGCCCATCTATCGTTTTTTGGAGTTTAGTTCAGGGAAGGTTGCTTCTTTCATGCACCCTAGATTTGGAGCTTCATCTGTCCCCTGGGTCTTCATTGCCATGCACAGGCTGATGGTCCCATGTCTCTGCCTGGCTTTGCAGCCTGGAATCCAGCCATCTGCTGGTTACCGTATATGTACCTAAAAAGGCTTCAGAAATTCTCCAGGCCTGGGATGTATCACCTCCTCCCAGCCTTGTCTTGTCTGCTGGGTTTAGACTGTGTTGCACAGTGGTTTTGAGTCAGAACTGGATCTGAGTGGTGGCTCTCCCTCTTTTTTGATGTTTGACCTTGAGTAAGTCATGTATTTTCCAAGTCTTGCATGTGAAGTTTTTAATTTATTGTTGTTGTTGTTGATGATGATGATGCTGTGTGTGTGTGTGTCTGTGTGATATTTATGTGGGGGAATGTGTGCATGTGGGATTGTATGTGTACCATATATGTGTAGGTCACTGTGGAATTAATTCTCTCCTTCTGACTTTACATGGGTTCTGGAATCAAACTCTCAGGTAAGCAGGCAAGTGACTTTACCCACTGAGGCATGTCCTCAGCTCCTTTTTGAAATAACACTGTCTACCTCACAAGCATCTTCTGAGGTAGCCATAAAGCATTTGCACAATGCCTAGTGCAGAACTAGAGTGTAATACACACAGTGGCTTTTGACTGTGTTCTTTTTCAGTCAGACCCATTCACAGCATCATCAAAGCTAATAATCTGGGAGTCATCCCTAAATCTGTTTTCTTTAGCTCCCACATCCATCCGGTCTCCTGGGGTAGCAGATTATAATTACAGTTTATTTCCTAGTTCTGGAAATTTCTAAGATCTTTCTTCTCTCGATCCTCATTATAGCAGCCTGTGTGCAGGTCTTTATTGCTGATCTCCAAGATGAAAGCTTGTCTTCTGTTTCTCTTTGCTTCTGTAAATCTCCTCTTGAGTATGCTACCAGGCAGCTACTCACCACTGCCTGACTCCAAATTCATACCTGAGCAACAATTCCTGCATTTCCCATCAGGCTTTTCAGCCTGCTTCCCACCTTGGTGAACTTCAGGGCTTGGAATGCCCCTTCCTGCTTTCACCATGCTAATTCCTCATTCTGAGTACTCAGTGCAGATGTTCCCTTCTTCTCTGATCCTTCAGGGAGAGGTCAGATCACCACCCACAGAGATCTGTCATTCTCTGGGCTCATCCTGAACTCACCAGGTTGTATCATAATGTGTTTATATCCTTCATTCCAACATCTAAGTCCAAAAAGACAGAAACTGAGTTCCTCAACTTAGTATGTCCAGCTTCATGATTGACATGTAGTAGGCACCAGTGAAATGTCTGGGAAATGAGTTCTGGGTGACACTGGTTTCTGAGGCAGGGCTGGGTCTTGGGAGTTTCAGTCTGTGCCTGGAGTACCCATAACCGAAGTCGACATTCCAATATTCCTTCTGTTGGCTCTCCAGTCCTAAGACCTGGCCCTGAGATTGTCAATTTATCAATGTCAGTGTGATCCTGAGAGTTATTCAGAAGCAAAATAAAATATTTCATGTTGTAGATTTGCTTCTTAGTATTTTTTTTTCTTCTCTGCAGGACATTATTTTAGAACCTCTGGCAATGTTAACATGTTCTATTGGATTAAGAACTTTCATGATAGATCCCCCAGGTAAAATTTTTCTGACAAGAGTTGAACCATGGTGGGATCTCTTTCCCAGAGCTTACCTGAGTTGTGAAGTAGACTGAGTTATGTGAGAGACAGCCCGAACCCTAATTTTCTATTTTTAAGAGGTAGAGAATGAGTCCCCAAAGCTGTGGAGGTTTTAGAATGGTGCTGCTCAGTATTGTGGCCCTCTGTGGCTGTTTCAGTTTGAATTGAATTAAAATGAAGCAAAATGAAAAAAGCTAGCTCCTTATCATGTGAGCCCCATGGCAGGTCCTCCTCGATGTCCACACGTGGGCAGTGGCAGCCATATTGGATGTCTCAGATGTGGACCATTTCCATCAATGCAGAGTGTTTAGTCAGCAGCATCTTGGGATGTGAGGATCTTGATAGATAGTTCTGAGTCCACTTTACCACGGAGGGAGTTTCTCAGTGCCATGGCATAAGAATTCTTCCAGGAAACACCACATAGTTACTACAACATTTTATATAGTGTATGTAGTGTTGTATCGCTATGTCTTGGGGTCATCTTTAGGCACAGTAATGTTCAGAAGGTAATGAACATGGCATTCATCATGTAGTGTTGTCTGCTTGGAAAATGCTTTCTTATACAACTCAGAGGGGAAGAAGGAATGGAGGTCTAGCAAATGGAATTGTTTTTCTCTGTTTTATATGATCATAAAAGCTTAGAGGATAAAATGATGCCTGGAACTAAACATTTACATTTCTTTTTTTTTTTTTTAAAAGCCATGTGTGTTTTCTTTGTACAAAATGATTTGTATTGTTGTGTGCTATGGAAACACTTCTTTACAAATGAACATCAATAGAGAGGCAAAGCTTCAGCTTTCCTTTCCTACCCAGTGAGCGGCCTTACCTATGTAGCTTCCAGGGCCTGAGGATCAAGAAGCCAGCAAAGGTGGATCTCTGTGAGTTCGAGGCGAACCTGGTTGACAGAGCGAGATCCAGGACAGGAACCAAAACTACACAGAGAAACCCTGTCTTGAAAAAAACAAACAAAACCATCATTTCAGTACCATGTTCCATACTTGGTCACTCATGTGCACACACACATGCACACACTAGCTTGGTGTGTGTACCTGGTGTATGTATGTGCACATGAGTGTGTGGAGGTCAGAGGACAGTTTGCAGGAGTTGCTTCTCACCTTCTACACAGTTAAGGTATTGCTGGTTGTTTCTCCTGATTCCTCCATGCTAGCTTGTCTGGGGATTTTCCTGTCTCTGCCTTCCATTTCACCATGAGTGCTGGCTTTATAGGTATCTGTCGCCACATCCAGCTTTTACATGGGTTCTTGGGAACACACTCAGGTCCTGTCCAGCCTGTGACAGTAGTGATTTCAGTTACTGAACCACCTTGACAGTCCCTCAAAAGATCACTCACAGACGGCAATATCTTTGATTAGTTGAATGTTTTCACTGTTTTGGGTCCTATCAGTTGCTGAGTTCAACCATGCCTATGGAAAAATCACAAACTTGTTTGTGTTTGACTGCTTGGTGTTTGTTGCTGGTGCGCATTTGTACAAGTCATGTTTCATGTGGCTTGGCCTCAGAGGAGGTGGTATAGTCAAGTGTTGCTCTCCAGATCAGTTTGCAACCCTCACAACAAGAGAAAAACGAGGTTCCTTTTGCTTGAGTGTCCGTGCCACTCCGGCTGGTGTAATGGAAGATACATGTTCTGTGAAAGCTCCACAATCCACTGATAACCCTCTGTCATCCGATACCAGGTTAATCCCTGCGCTAGAGGATGAGTAAGGAAAAGTACCAGCCTTAGAGAAGCAGGTCACCTAGAATAAGAGACCTCCCAGCAACAAGGTGGTGTCAGTATCCTCTGAATGTGATGAGTGTCCTTAAGGGGTGATCTCAAGACATAGCCCTCGTCCCCCGTGAGAAGCAGGGCAGCCAGAACAAAGCATTTTGGAGCAGTGAGCTTGCTGGAGTGTTGGGTAATGAGCAGGCCTGGTTCTGATGAGGAGTGGATAAGAGAGGAAGAGATCCACTTGTACCCTGCAGTTTTCCTCTCTATTGCACACCCCCTCTCCTGCCGGCCATGGTCCCATTTTACTGTCCTGATTTCCTGTAGCTACTCCAGGCTATATGCTCACATCCGTAGGAGCCTCCAGTGAGAGAGGATGTGGGACCTTTGTCTCTATGAGTCTGGGTTACCTCAACAGGATCTCTTTAGTTCCATCCATGTACCTACAAAGTTCATGCTCGCTCTCTCTCTCTCTCTCTCTCTCTCTCTCTCTCCCTCCCTTTTTCTTTCTTCCTTTTTTCAACTGAATAGTATCCCATAGTGTGTATGTACCACATTTTTGTCATCAGTCGTCAGCTGGAGGACATTTGTTTCCATTTCCTAGTTATTGTGAAGAGAGCCACAATGAACATGACTGGGCCAGTATCTGTGGAGTGGGATGTCAAGTCCTTTAGGCAGATGCCAAAGAATGCTATAGCTGGGTCATATGGTGGATGCATTTCTAGCTCTTTGCAAGTTCTCCACACTCATGCGCACAGTGGCTGTACCATTTGGGATCCCACCAGCCGTGAACGACGGTGTGCTCCCCATCCCCCCCCCAACATACCCCCGCATCCTCTCCAGCATCCCTGTCAATTGTTCCATTGGTCTTTGTCATTCTGACTGGAGTAAGGTGAATTCTCAAAGTTTCCCTAAGTGTTAGGGATGATGAATATTTTATTTTATTTTTTTGTAGCCATTTTCCTTTCTTTCTTTCTTTCTTTCTTTCTTTCTTTCTTTTTTTAGAACTCTTTGTTTGGGTCACAGGCCCATTATGGAAAAAAATGGGGCAGGGGTACTTGTTTTTTTTCCCTCAGAGGTGAAAGGTAAGTTCCACACACTTTAGACACAGGGCCCAGAGGACCTGAACTGGTTCTGACCTGAGAGCTTCCTCCCTGAGCTTTAGTGGTACCAGAAAGTGTCATGCAGTCTTCCAAAAGAGGGAGGCCACCAACAGTCCTACTCAGCTGTGATGCCCCTGAACCACAGCTGTGACCAACATGGCACGCTAACCCTCCAAGGGTGCAGTAGGTAACTAGCAGCTCTCTAATTGAACTGAAGGGAAATCAGGCCTGGTGCTGAGAGCCTAGCCAACTTCTCCTCTGTAGGGCTAGTGAAGCTATGAATCTTGGAGGAGAACTTACAGCTGTCACCTTACTAGCCAGCACAATTCCTAACTACGTTCTAAATACTGATCCCTATGCCCACCTCATCAAGGAAACTTCCTCTGCACCAGACAGACCATTACAGAAAACCACAGCCAATCAAGATGCAGAACTGTGGAGCCAAGTCCCCCCTGATGACATGACTCCTGCATCTGAGGCTCAGGGGTCACTGCAGATGAGGGGACAGAGGAAGTGGAAGAGCTAGGGGTATAGGAAGTTTTCTGGGAGACTGTATCTCCTAGAAATGCTAGAGAAGCGACACCATGGAGTTTCACCCACATGGCTGCCTAAACGTGACCTGAACCAGGACAAAACCAATGGGAATGCTAATGTGGAAGGGAGGACATGCACAAGGTCTCAACCATAGACAAAGAGCTACAGGAAACGAAATATTGCTGGGAGTAGGAGAAATAGTCTTCCCCAGGGATGAACACACAAATTAGTTACCTAGCACGAGTGGTCAGCCCTGAAAATATATACATGTAAGAAACATTATGTGGACTGAACAGGTAGTATGTATGAATTTAGGAGTCTGTGTGTGTGTGTGTGTGTGTGTGTGTGTGTGTGTGTGTGTGTGTGAATGAAACAATGATTGAAGTAAAACAGGCCATGAATTTTAAAGAGAACAAGGGGCAGTGAACATGGGATGGTTTGGATGAAGGAAAGAGAGGAAAAAATATATTAGAACCTCACAATGTTTTTTTGGTTGTGAGCCTAGCCTTTAATGGCTGAGCCATCTCTCCAGCCCTCAAAATGTTTTTTTAAAAGAGAGAAGGAATTATAGACTAAGAGAACAGCCAAGCAGTGCTAATGCAGCGCTGTGTGTGCTTGGCAGTGCAAGCATCTTAATGGCAGTGAGGTGTAAAGCATTGTGGGAGTTTGAGAACTATGTAGGGGAGTGATGTAGATGAGGCAATAGCAGCGAAGATCAAGGTGTGTGCTATGAGGTCTCAGAGCATGTGCTGTAGGCATTAGGGAACCACTGAAGAATTTTAACCAAGGTTCTCCCTTTGGGATGGGTTGCCATGGCAGCTCGGTGGGTCATAGATCTGAGGCTTGATGGCAGGAAGCTATTGGCATAATAGTCCAGATGTGAGAGGAGCATACATGCAGGAAAGCAGTGAAGGTGAAGGCGAGAGAGAAGATGGGCTTGCGAAGTGCCCAGGATCTGTAACTTTGATCATCTGGCTACAAGCATGGATTAGGGAGATGCCAGAGCAATTCCTCGGGTCCTAGTGTGGACTTTGAGTCTATGTAGGAGGAAAGATGGGTGTGGGGGGCCAAGGTAATGACTGACTCTTTTGAAGTGCCCATTGTACAGTTGAATGAGTCTGAATCTCTGAGAAGATGGGTGATGGAGACAGGAATCTGGGAGTCATCTATACATGGAGATCATCAGAACCACACGCATAGTTTAATGTCGGAGAATACAGAATTAAGGAACAGAAAGAGAATGGAGTCATAGGAGACTTGAGATGAGAGTGGAGGGGTGGGTGGAAAAGACTTTCCCAGAAAAGACTCAGAGGATAGTTGTGAAGGTAGAGTGCATGGTGTCACAGGTGCTGGGAAGAATGGTTTTTAAAGGTCTGGAGTTGAGATAGTCAGCCCCAAGTCTGTTTTAGCGTTTCATTGAAAGGTAGAGTGAGGTAGAGATCTTGAAGACAAAGTCTGGATCAGTCTTGGAAGGAAGAGGGAGAGGATGAGAGGAGAGCAAAAGAAATTGGAAGAGATGTTAAGACCCATGGACAGTTGAAACTGTGGGTTTGCGGCTGGAGAGATGGCACAGTCCACAGAATGGGGGCGTTGAGGACTTGAGTTTGATCTGAAGAACCCACATAAAACAAAACAAAATCAGGCGTGGTGGTGCATGCTGGCTGTCCCAGTGCCAGCGAGGTAGGGACCGGTGAAACCTGGGGCTTGCTGACTAACAGTCTGGCCAAATTAACAAGCTCCAGGTAAAAGCAAATACCCTGTCTTAAAGAGAAAACACAACTAAGGGAGACACCTGAGGTTGACCTCTGGCCTGCACAGGTATACGAACAACACCTGTGTGTCTACCTGTCCACACTATATGTACACATGAACATGTGGACATTTGTACACACGTGTGCACATACAAACATAGACAGACAGACAGACACACCCGCATACACAGTGGTTCCAGAGGTGTGACCCTAGCTTGTATAGCTGAGCAGAGACGATGGGTGATAAGATTGGTCCTGAGTAGAACTTGGCCAGCTAGATGTGGCAGAGAGGCAAGACAAGAAGAGAGAGAGGGTAGGGAGGAGCGGGTGTGTAGGAGAGATATTAAAAATAAAAGACACATGCCCAAGAAGGGCCTCAGGGCTAACAGAACGCAGTTCCTCAACTCAGCCAAAATCAGGTGTAACAGGAGACGGGCAGCTGGCTGTTAAGGGATGTAGGTTTCTGGACAGAGACATTCCAGGGTGTGGCCTTGGGAGTAGGGGACAGAGGTGGCCGGGCAGTAAAGACCTGTGGAATGGAGATCAGCACCAGGGAACATGGCACAGTAGAACTTGTCTTCAACTTACGCTGCCTTTGGATTCCAAGTCTGCTTGTGTAGAATAAAACATTTTATTTGTATGCTTTAGGTTAGTGTGTGTTCATAGGACTTCAATGCTTCGAGCTGTCCTTTGGGACACAGAGGCAGGTACAGGACAGAGTCTTGGAAGACCCCTGACCGTTTGTGTAAGGTATGGAAAAAAAAATCGAAGTTCCTGACTCTTTTAGGAAGAAAAGTTTTGACAATGGGTATAATTTATGGCAATATTTCATATGTTTACATTTTGCTTTTTGATTATTTCATTCTGTTTGCAATTCAGTTTAGTATATCAGCTCTGGGAAGTGTATATTATTATTATTATTATTATTATTATTATTATTATTATTATTATTATTTTGGTTTCTGAAGACAGGGCTTCTCTGTGTAGACCAGGCTGGCCTCAAATTCAGTGATCCACCCGCCTCTGCCTCCCCAGTGCTGGGATTAAAGGTGTGCGTCACCATGCCTGGCTGGGCAATGTATTTAAAGCTGTCTTTTAGTTCATTAGTTTCTGTAAAAGGGCTAGGAAAGGATGTGCATTTCACCTGCTTCCCTAGATAATGCATTAGTAACAGAAGGAACTGAAAACTGTAAAGTCTATTTTAGCATTTTCCAGTGCTGGGGTAGACAGTGGGAAGAGGCTGAACCATGTACATCTCTGTGTATTTCCATTTAAAGCTTCATTTGCCATTCCATGTTTCTCTTTTCATTTATTTATTTTTAAGCTGAAGGCACCTGTATCTTCTAAGGTGAAAAACAAAACAAATCATATTAGCATATATTTTGTGGTTTCCTATGACATATCAAGAAGTGAGGACACACTGGTGAATTTTCTGGTTTCTGGCTCTTGGGGAACTTCAAACTGAGTTGAAGAAGCAGGATACAAACGCAAGACCACACAGGTAATCCTACAGGCTAAGCAAGCAGGAAGAACAGGACCAAAAGACACGTGTGGCTGTAAGGGGTCAGCAGGCAGGGGTCCTTTAGGGTGGTTGGTAATATAGGAAGGTGGTAATGGCTTAAAGACAGGGAAGAGAAAAGTTAGAGAGAGAGACTGAAGCTTGGATATTACCACATCCTTGTTCTGCACCTCCCATCTTGCCTTTTTGCCTCAGTTTCCCAATCTGTAGAAGGCAGCTGTGTTAGCTGATGAAACCGATTGCAATGCTCTTTGCAAATGAGGTCTGGTCCTCCCAACCTGTGTAGGAGTAACATTTGCATACTATGAAGGTGTGTGATGTTTTCAGTTAATAGGATTTGATTTATGCTGTGCAGGTTTACCAAGTAAGATATAAAAGTAAGATATATGGCCATATATTACATCCCCTTTCCTAATGAGAGGAGACTCATAAAACTGAAGAAACTCAGCCGGGCAGTGGTGGTGTACGCCTTTAAGACAGCATTTGGGAGGCAGAGGCAGGCGGATCTCTGTGAGTTCAAGGCCAGCCTGGGCTACAGAGTGAGTTCCAGGAAAGGTGCAAAGCTACACAGTGAAACCTTGGCTCGAAAAACAAACAAGAAACTGAAGAAACTCTAAATAAAAATAATGTAATATTAAAAAATAAACTGAAGAAACTTCAAGCAAACAGTTAGATTAGGAAGATCATTCCCATGGCTTTGTATCCTTGTGTATTTCTTTATTTCATTGAGAAAAGGTCACAGTGAGTAAGGAACCAGCACAAAAGAAAATCCAAACTTTCAAGGAAAGCATTCTTTGACTTTGACTGTTGACCTGGCCCTCCTTCAGGAAAGCCAGTGGGAACAAATTATAGGTTGGCTGATCCACACTTTGGGGGAAGCCCAGCTTGGCATCAGGTACTTTAGAGGAAATAAAACCAGAGTTCACAGTTTCCTGGGTGTGAGGAAGAAGGAGTCAGTCATTACAACCTTGCATTAATCGATTTAAGAATATGTGTGGCATCCATTAGACAGGGAAGCTTGTATCCAGACTTGGTAATTAGTTAAAACCCTTATGCAAGAAATACCCTTCAGCATCTATGTTTCAAGGTGTGTGTGTGTGTGTGTGTGTGTGTGTGTGTGTGTGTGTGTGTGTGTGTGTACCTGCTTCACTTGCCTGAGTTCTGAGGCACTCGAGGCTCCCACAGCTTTTTAATGATGTTGAAAGTTAGACAAAGAGGACCACAGGCCTCCCCAGCCTTGAACCCACTGGGCATACCTGGCATCTCTTAGCATAGCAGTAAGGGTGCCAAACTTGAGGTTTAGGAAACAATGTTTTTGACTGTAAAGAACTCTATTCTCTTGATTGCATCCACGTTCTGATGTGTCCCATCGCTTCCGGAACAGCGAAAGCTTTCCCCCACGTCAGCACAGCAGAGATCTAGTGCTTAAGAGACAGCAGAAGGTATGGCAATAAGAAAAGTCGGGGCGGGGGCGGGGGGAGACAAAGACAGTGCAGATTATGACTGTCGAGAAGCATGGAGTCAGTAGCTACTGCTCAAAGGGACCTAGGCCCACCTCTACCCCATTCCAAACTATTCAGATGCCGATATCTTCAAGGGACATGGTGCCCAAGAGACCAATAGGAGATGCTGCTGCCCCTGGAGGGAGAGACCCCACACATCAGATGTTAGCTATGTTGTAGCAGCCTCAGAGGTTCACCCTGAGTGAGGTTACATGGCCGAGGCCACAGTGCAAGAGGCACACCCTAGCTATGTTGCCACTTGGTTCTGGCTCTCCTCCCCGGGTTTCCCCATTTTCAGCACCCAGCCTGGTATCTGGTACACAGTGAAGTCCTATGCGTGTTTATTGGATGAATAACTGGATGATTGAGTGTTGATGCCAACTCCTGAACTCTGGCCTAGTTGAAGGGGCCGTGACCCGGAATCAATTGGAAAGAATGTGACCTTCCCAGAGATGATTTAAGCCTTGCTTGTAGCTTTCTGATAATGACAATAAATATTGTGTCCCCAGGTAGACAGCAGGCTCTTGCCCTGGGAGGCTTGGAAGAGCTTCCAGGTGTGTGTGTGTGTGAGAGCCTTATGGAATGGTATGTCAGGTCAGGATTTCCCAGAGAGAAGTCAGATGAGAAGTATTACATTGGCTGGGATGAGTCTTCTGAGGTTACCTAGGGCCACTTGGGCATGGCAGCTATCTCTAATACAATTTATACTGCAGATTCCAGACCCTGGAAGCCCATGCCTAGCCTCTTCTAGCACTTGAAAGAGAGAAATGGGATTCCAAGATGTCTGGCCTTTGAGCCTGTGTGTTTCTGAACTAGCAAAGCCCTGCTCTCTGGTGTCTGTGGGATCCTGTCTCATGCCCGAGACAGACATCCTTCTCCCGCCAAACTGACCGAAAGCAGAACTGCCTGTTCTTCCATGGATGCCCTTCAGTGGACAATGATATCCATGAAAAGTCAAAGGAACAAGTAGGTCAGGGGTCAGAGGACTTAAGGGTGATGAGCCCACAGGCAGCTGGACTCTTCTGTGGGTGCTTCTCATTTGTAAAGCAGGGCTGCTATTAATTTAATTACATCTTTTTTTTTTTTTTGGCCAGAGCTGAGGATTGAACCCAGGGCCTTGCTAGGCAAATGCTCTACCACTGAGCTAAATCCCCAACTCCTAATTACATCTTCTTACTGGACTGTGGAGCTTGAACTGCAGAGCTACCACAGAAGGCTTTTGTGCAAATGTTATTATTTTTTAAAATTTAAGACAGGAAGATGTTTGATTATAACTGGCAATATTCCTCCAACTAAATTCATGGAAACATTTTACAGCCTTTGAAAACGTCATTCTGTATTTGCTTATAGGTACCCCCAAACACTGGACAATCACTGGTTATTGTTGAGTGAATGTCCATTCACGTACGTATTTATCCATTGTCCAGAAAATGTTCTAAAGCATGTTGGCATGTGCCAGACCCTGGGAGACACGGATCACACAGCCTGTGCTTCCTTTACACAACCCAGCTGTCTACTGGGCCCCAGGTTTCCAGGCTCTGTAGATCAGCTTTGCCCTCATTATGCTGAAGGATGAACTAGGATCTGCCGTGGGAAAGCCCCCAGGGCGGAGTGTTGGGATGTTTCTGAACAGGTGTGTAACCAACCCCCTGCTGTAAGCTGTGTGAAGATAAAGCGACGTAGGGGTCCTCAGGGTATAGCTGGCATGACAATCATTTTCAGGGTTTGTTACCCAGGTGGCTGGCTCTCACCTTGAGCTCCGAGTCTGTGGATTTTTAGCAGGTTGCCGGGAGGTGCCCATCCTGCTGGCCTTGAGACCATACCTTGAGAACCACTACGTTAGAAACACCTTCATTAACTGAAGGGCCTTGGAAATAGTTCTCCTGAGAAGTTAGTGTTGCATCAGCATGATTAGCATGAATTGTGTGCTGACTCTGGTTCCCTTTGCTTTAGAATTCAGGAATTGCATCTGTGGCTCAACTGGAATACAGTTTACACTGTCTGTGTTTTAATTTGCTGTCCTGTTTCATTTTCCCTGTTTTGATTTTTCACGTCTGTTGTAATTTTATTACGTATGCCCCTGGATGTTGAGTCTGTGGTGTAGAATACAGTATACAATAGTAAATAGTATTCCAGTGTTCTTTTCCTGGGGCGTTTGTTTTTTCATTAACATCAAACTCTTGAATGTTGTAGACTGTCCAATGCATTAACTCTGGGCAGCAGTTTCCTCAAAAGTGTCGGATTATTCAATAGCAAGTAATTAGTGAAAGAATGGAAAAGGAAAAACTGTGAAGATGAGAGGTAATACTCTTAGAAACATAGAAATTCTGTTTAAAAAGTCACACAGGGGCTGGGGATTTAGCTCAGTGGTAGAGCGCTTGCTAGAAGCGCAAGGCCCTGGGTTCGGTCCTCAGCTCTGGAAAAAAATAAAAATAAATAAATAAATAAATAAATAAATAAATAAATAAAAAGTCACACAGATCATATGACCTACATGCAGAAAAATACATATTTGTTAGTATATGCGATATATATATGTGTGTGTATATTGTAAAGTCTCTAAAATTTGAAGTGTTTTGAATGCTAACAGGATTCCACAAGTTGAAAATTCCCCCACCTGACTTTATGTGATGGGTTGTAGTTGTAGTTGGAATACAGGTATGCTGCAAATCTTGCACAAAATTACCTCCAGGGTACATGTTTCAAGGTATATCTGGAGCATAAATGAGGTTTATATTTAGACTTGGGTCCCAGTCCCAAGACTTCTCATTAAGTATATGCAAATACTGCAGTATCTGAAAAACTCAGTTGGCATTTAAAGTTCTTTTGGCCCTTAGCATTTCTGATCAGAAATATTTGACTTGCATATTTTCTTAGACTGACGTCCCTAATATGTATCAGGGCACCATACACCGTCTTTGGCTGTTGATGGCACAAAGGGGGGTAGGGGGAGCGGTTTTAACTTCGAAGGAAGAAACTTCTACAGTGGTTGTTGAACTTTGGTAAGGACGAGAGAATCTCCTGAGGAAATTGTTAACTGGGATGCTGGTTTATGAGGTCTGATGTGGGAGGGGTTCACATCCTTAATCTGTCCACCAGGAGATTCTGGCCCAGGGGAGCTGGGTGGGCAAAGTTTTGGAAGTCCTTACTCTCTAAATGTTGGGGAGAAGAATAGAAGGCTGGGGCTGTGTCGAGAACCTCCCACTGTTGTCACTTTTGGATATGGCATTCTTGTTCAGATTTGTCCACCACATTTGCAGAAATCAAATGTGCATGCTGTCACCCCTGTTATTCAGCCTTAGCTGCAAAACGTTACTCACAATGTTAGATACCCGTTGGCAGTTTGTAGCTGTGTTTCTGCGATTCTCTGTGTGCCCGACCTCACCCTGACCCCACCCCAGTTCACTTCTTCCCCTGCTTTGACCCCCCCCCTGTGTGTCTCTTGCCCTTTCTTCTGCTTTCAGCTTAGGGAGGGAGCGGGGCACTTCACCAATCTTGTCTGAGAACAGTTCTGAGAAGGAAGTTGTTTTGGAAAATGTGCTGTGTGCCCTTCCCCCTCCCCCCTCCTCCTCAGGAGCATGAAGTAACTAGTGCTTGGTGTGGACTTTGCTCATCCTGGGAGGCTGATGCCTGGCCAGCGGTGGGGAGCTGGTCAAGGGCCGCCCCTGTGACATGCTCAGCGGGGAAGGTCCAGTTTTCCTTTGTACTGCCGCCCCCGGCTTTCCTTTCACCTGCCTGGCGATGGACTCAGGTTGAACATCTGCAATCATTGATAACCCATTGGTCGTAGTTTGATAACTAATTGAGAGCTAAGTTTCTCTGAGGTTTACTTGGGTTCAGAACTCTGTGGGGCAGTTTTTAGTTAAAAGTCCTATTTCCTAAATGAATGCACATTTTGGAATAGATTTGGAGTTGCAGAACAGTTGGGAAGGTGACACAGAATTCCATATCCTCATGCTGCTTCCTCCCTGGCTAGTGTCTTCCTGTGGTGTGTCTCACGGTTTATGAACCAATAATGGCACTTGGACTAATTAAAGCCCCTAGCTTCTCTGCCCTCCTTACAGTTGACTCCAATGTCCCCTGTCCGTGTCAGACTCCCCTAGGGTACTAGAGTTTCTCAGGCTTGCCTGGGCTTTGGTGTGCCTTCCAGACTATGAAATACTCGCCAGGCATTTTGGACGGTGTTTTTATTTGGTTTGTCTGGTGTTTCTTTTGGATCTAGGATTTGGGAAGGAAGACAACAGGGTCTGAGTGACAGGTCTGATGACATCATAGTGTGCGAATGTGCTGCCCTGGACATACAGGCACATACACAGCGAGTGCGCAGCCAGACGCTCACCCAGCCTGTTGCCGCTGATGTGCATCTTGCTCTCCTGGCTGCCGTGATGCTAGTTGGGCATTTCCTGTGGTTGTGCCCCTCTCCTCCCAGTCTATATTGTAGTCTTTGAAAGGAAGTGACTATGCTCAGCCCACACTTAGGCTGTGGAAATTACGCTTCACTTCCTTGGCAGGATAATGTGTTTATAAATAAATTCTTCAGAATTCTAACCTCTTTTTCACGCTTATTTACTCATTCAGCTTTTATGGCGTGTATGTGTGTGTATGTATATACATATGCTATCATGTGTGAGTGCAAGTATGTGTGTGTATGTGTCTACGTATGCACCTGGAGGCCAGAGATTGGAGTAACCTGTCTTCTTCCTCCATCACACTCCACCTTGTATGTTGAACCAGGTCTCTCAACTAAACCCAGAGCTCACCAATTCAGCTAGCCTACCTTGTTCCAGGGAATTCTCTGTCCCTGGCTCTTGAATGCTGGGATTACAGGTGGGCTTCATGCCCGTCTGGCATTTTTGTGGGTGCTAGGGATCTGAACTCAACCCCCATGTTTGTAAGGCAAGGGCTTTAGCCAGTGAGCCATCCCTCATGCCCTTATTCAGTTATCCGTATCAATGTAGATGTCCAGCTTTGCACTTTTCCAGTGTTGACCTGGGAAGTTTTCCCAGCGGTCTTCACGATTAGTGACGTGGGTCTCATCACGGTGGGAGTGTTGCTGTGGTTTGTTTTTCAAGCATGTGTTTGTTTTCTCTGGTTCCATCTTTATGTAGATGCTAGGGATCACGTTGACTTATTTTTACTCCATCTTAGAGTCATCCAGTTCTTCAAGGGACCTTGGGTTCTTTTATTGGAGGGTGCTATCAGAAACCAAGTTCTGGGTGCCGAGTGTCCTAGTGATTGGGGGATCAGGCTTGTAAGTTTTCTCAGTTAACAGACTACAGAAATTAATGTCCCCTAACCCTTGCATAGAAGCTCACCTATTAAGAATTTCTATATGTGTCCATCTGCATAGATTTGTGTTCAGTGTGAGTTCATACTGATATTTCTAACTCTAGTATGGTGATGGCTGATCATTCTTGCCAGGACCCCTGCCTGCCTGTGTCTCACTACCATCATCCACTCACTTCTAGAATTGGTGTTTCCCAAGAAACAGCTTACCAGCTCCTGCTCAGCACTTGTGTTAGGTTCTTTTCACATTTCCTCTGAGTCTCCATATTGCCCTAAATTTACATAGGCCAGACTGCCCTGCTCCCCCCCCCCTCCCGCTCCATCTCCACTCTGCCTTCCATATTCCACCCCAGGGCCTCTTGATGCCCTGAATTTAATTTAAAAAAAAGTGTGTGTGTGTGTGTGTGTGTGTGTGTGTGTAATGTGTGTATCTGCTACGGCACTCATGTGGAGGTCAGAGTCATGTAGACTGGGTTTTCTCATTCCACCTTTATGTGGGTACGAGGGATCAAATCAGGTCATCAGGCTGTGTAGAAAGCATCTTTACCCACTGACCGACTTATCTCATGGGTCTCCCCAGATTTAACTTTTAATGGACTGCATTCTGTTTCACGATGCTGTAAAGTTGAAGATTTTTGACAAATGTTAGCACCATCTATATCAACACTTACAGTATCATTCAGCATTCCTTCTCTGCCCTAAAAACAAAAACAAAAACAAAAAACAAACAAACAAACAAACAAAAACCCTCCCTGCACAAATGGCCCAAGTCATCGTTTGGTTTAACTGCCCAGTTGAGTGTTGCCAGACAGACGCATCTGAAGGCAGTTCTGGCTCTAATTCCAAACAATTTGCAAACATTTTCCTTATGTCAGTCAGCTGACTGAAAAAACTAGCTGGGTTTTAGTGGTAGTTGTGTAACTAGTTTCCCCTAACCAGGCAAAAGGTGATATATATATCCTCATCCAAAATGGATCTCAGCTGAACTGCTGCTCAAAAGCCTGAATGTTTAACCAGCCAAATGCTTCTAGTTTCTGGCCCTCATACCTTATATACCTTTCTGTTTTCTACCATCGCTCCCTGGGATTAAAGGCTCGCTTTCTGGTATTTAAAGGCGTGAGTCACCATGCTTGGCTGTATCCTTGAACAGATGGATCTCAGCCTCTGGAATGCTAGGATTAAAGGCGTGTGCTACCACTGCCTATCCTCTATGTTTAATATTGTGGCTGCTCTGTCTCTGACCCCAGATAAGTTTATTTGGGTGCACACTATTTCAGGGAACACAACACCACCACAGAATTCCAGGCACAGGGTGGTGGGGCGGGCAGTGAGACCTCAGAAGCCACACTAGATCCATCTGCCACCAGATTGTTAAATCACTGACCTCTGGATGGCTGGGCCGTGTCAGGGGCGATGAACCGCTTCACTCTGAAGGTGGCAATGAGGAGACTAAAAGAATATGTGTGAGCTGTTTGGGGACCCGCGGAAGTCACAGAACCCCTTGAGACACTGTTCTTTCCCACTCACGGGGACTGCTCTCCCCCATTCTCTCAGCTTCATTATGGTCCCCAAGTCATTGTTCTTTTGAACTGTATAATCCGTCCTAGGAGTTAACTGTTCCGCAGTTCGGCTGTCCTTCTGCGGATGACCCTCGCTTCAGCCTGGCTTAGTTTTAAGTTTCAGGCCTCATGTCTCTCTCTGCCATGCATTTCCGCGTAATGATTTCCCTATACAGTCAGTACATTTGAAAACCAGCGTCGTCCCAAACTAGCTGCCCTTCTAGAATCTTCCAGGATAAACCTTACAGTCTTTCAGATACTGGATTCCTTTCCAACCCTTTGCCACTGAGTTCTCTTGCTTTTCTTCTTAGTACTCAGTCTGGTCACTTCTATAACCCAGTCTGTTCCTCCCGTGGCGTGTCGTCTAGCTTGTCGCTTAGATGGTCACTTGTCTAATATTTTGAAATTAGCCTTTCAACTCTTCAACTGGTATCAATAACCTTTAGCCCAGCCCTTCTAAATTTATCTGCTGACATCATTAAACTGCACAAGACTTAATATTCCTTGCTGCATGAAGAAACCTCCCCCTCCATCCCGGCCTGCTGGAGATGAGGTAGGCGTTATGAATGGAGTCTACCTTTTCCTCCATTTCCCACGTCTAACAGGCCCATGAAAGCTGCCTTCACTCTTCTCTGTGGCATTTGGTGTCTTCCTTTATTGAACTCTCTCCGAGGTCCCACAGCACCCGACTTCCCACCCCTCAGAGTGGATCTCCTCTGGTTCTCTTCCTCCTTCTCTGTGCGCTTGTCTCCTCCTTTCCCGTCACCCCTCCCCCCCCACCAAAGGGTTTTATGAATGTTAGTGATTACTTTTTGAGGAAGAGCCCCCAATAATCACCCCGGCCTTATCTTCACTCCACATTTTGCCTTTATTTCTAACTTCTTACCAGTTGTTTCTATTTCAGGACCTTTGTGTCCAAACTTAAACTCACTTCCTTCCTTCTGGAACATGCTCTTTCCCTCAGAGTTCCCTGGGTGATTAATGGAGGTGGAGTTTGGCAAGTTTTTGTTGTTGTTGTTGTTGTTGTGTGTGTGTGTGTATGTGTAAAAGGCTTTGTAGGCAATAAAATTTTTGTCATAGCCATAGTCATGTGCTGCCTGATGAAATATGAAATACCCGAGAAATATGTTGTTGTGCATTTTTGTCGTAGAACGTCATAAAAGGCAGCTACACGGGCCTAGGTGGTGAGATTTATCCCTGAGCCTATCCTCCTGATGCTATCAGGAGCCCTGAGAAGCAGATAGGTGGTACAGGCAGCTGCAGCATGCATGCTGTGTTACAGTGAGGTTGTTTTGGGTAAGTAGGAGTATATTTCCAAGTGATGACAAGCATTCTATAGAAATGCACAATCACCTAGCTGTCTGTTATCAAGTGTTACGTGTAGGACATAACTGCACATGGTGTACCCTTCTATCACTGACGGTACGGTAGGTTTGTTTACCTCAGCATCGCCACAGACCCATGATGCCATATGCTGAGACGCCACCATCCCTAAGACGTCACTGAGAGATAGGAACTCTTCAGCTTCGTTGTGGTCTGATAGGTCCATTGTCATATCAGCAGTCTGTCCTTGGAGAATGGTTGTCATATGGTTCGTGACTAGAATCATGGCTGCCTTAGGGCAAGGGCACTCACAGATAGTCTGAGACTAAACAAAGTGTGACTGTGTTTCACGAAAACTTGACTTAACAAAAATTGCCAGCGTGTTGAAATGGGCCCCAGGGCACCACTTACTGACTTTTCTTCTGGGTCATTTAACAAGATGACATCCCTTTGGCCTTTTTCTTTGTTCGTCCTCTTCACGTGGCTTTCCTTGATTGAGCTCTTTTGAAACCATCCCTATTTCTAGACCGTGACTTTCTAGTCGCTAGTTTAGTGGGTAACCCCGCCCCTCTGCCTGTTAATCTCCATCATTACCTGGTGCTTCATCCCTGGCTCCCCCTTGGCCTTCATCATGGGGTTGGAGTCACCTGGGTGCATCTATTCCTACCTTTTCTTTTACTTCTCTTGAATGCTCTTCCAGGCCCCTCTGGTGTATGTTCTCATGCTGGCTCTGTCGTCTCACCACAGGCCCCCGACTCAGAATGATCTCACCTTCCACGAATGACTTGCCTTTGGGTCTCAGTGTAGGTGACACTTCCCAGGAAGAGCATGCTGGTGACCCAGTGCTCTCTCTTCTCTTGGTCTGAGTAGCATGCATCACACAGCTGCCACTTGGTCAGTTGGGACTATGCCAGGATGTTGTCTGTATCATGTCATCCCCCTCCTCCATCACCTGAGCTTCCAGGGTGGTTAAGGACAGCCTAGTGGGTGTTCAGTCAACAGAGGCAATTAAATTCTTTCTTCTAGCCCTGTTCACTCCCATGGAGCTCCTGGCTCAGTCAGTGGGTGGTACTAAAAATTGTCCCTGGTCCTGGGCATGCCGTCACCTTTACATAGAGTGTCTGGATGTTGCTCCCTCCTGGGTGTTCTCTTTTCTGCAACCCCCTTTCCGATGCAGGCTTAGTTCGGGTCAACAGCATCCTTCACTATGACACTGGAAAAGCTTTTTAATATGTATTCACCACCGTCCTCTCTCCCCTTTCAACATCCTCATCCTGTGTGTAAGGGTCTGACATGTAAGAATGATGCTGTGACCTTGTTGTTTGAAGCCTCTCAGCACTTCCCTATTGCCCCAGGGTCAGGGCCAGCCTCTAGCATGTCACCAGGTTATATTGGTCCTCAGCCCTGTTTCTGACCTCACTTGAACAGCCTGTATGTAACCATGAGTAACCCCTGACCAGTCTCCTGCATCCATACCTGCATGCTTGTCCCCTGTCCACTTGAAAACAGCTTGCAGAATTTCTAGGCGTGGTCCCATCTCTTGTGGGGTTTCATCTCTCTTCCTCTGGAAGGTCAAAGGGAGTAGAGAGGTCATAAAATACTATTGAGGTAGGTATTTGGGCTTGATGTACTTTCTAATGTGCTCTTAGATTGAGTCTTCCAAAGATAACCCAGTGAGTGAGCCGTTAAGTAGACAGGTGTATAAAGCACCGTGTAATGCTTTGATTTTTCTCTGATTACTTGCTTGATTTTGCTGGGGCCTTCACCTTCTTCCTCTATTACGAATGAATAATAAGAACCAACAGTATAGAAAAATTCTGGGATTATTTGTATCATTTTAAAATATCCAGCATCTTTAGATTAAACTGTTGGGCTGGGGACAGGGCACAAAGGAATAATTATTTCATTAGGACTGAGATATCCTAGCCTAATATTTCTTCTTTCCTGTGGCAAGTTCCTTAAAAAAAAAAGAGGTTCAGTTCTGAACCCATAAAGATGGTTAATAAAGAGCGGCAGACTATGAGGCCATGGGTTGGGAAGAACAAGCATGGGTACATTCCTCCCTCTATCAAGGTCACAGAGACACCCACCCTTTCATCTCATTTGGGAAGGCCATACCCAGCAAGAAAAAAGGCCTTACTCAGAATACCAGAAAAGAAACACAATGGACTCTTGCAGAAGTATTCTTTGTAGGAGATCTGCGGTATGGAGAGTGTATAAAGCTAGTGGGGTTCCCCTCTCTCACCTCAGCATCTGCGCTGGTGTGAGCTCTTGGGGTAACTGGAGCAGAGTAGCAGCCCAAGACACTACTTCTGGTTTCAAGAGTGGAGAGAGCATTTGACTTTTTTTTTTTTAAGAATGTGGTCCATTTGTTTTGGTCCCTCAGGGACACCATAAGCCCCGACTGTCCTGATGAATCAGCCACATCCTCTCAGAGCCTCTGTTTTCATTCAAAAAGGTTTGCAGGATTAAATACCTGTGGATTTAGGGGGAAGAACTGTAGAAGAAAGTGTTTGAAAACCGTAATGTGTCTGTTTCATTTACAATTTCAATCCCTTCAACAGTAGAGTCAGAATTGAAATGTGTGCACACATGTGCACACTCATAGGCACACACACATACCACCATGACATAGAGTGGGTCATTTATGCTTTTAGTCCTCTGTTTGGAAGAGAAAAAATACATTTTAGTCTTCAGGGATATGATCCAGTATTGCGTATTGATTTCTTTCTATTGTGTGAAAGAAACTTTGAAAAACTGCTTTGTATGTGTATGTGAGAAAGATTTTTTTTTTCTTTTGGAAGATAAACTTTTCATGTGAAAGGTTAGAGAAAATGAGCCTGAGCTGTGAGGAATCCCAAATGTAAGTTTCTACTGACTCTGTGTGTTTAGCTGCTGGGAGTGGGTGTGTAAGAGTTGTTTTGAGCCTTCAAAACATTTGTATTTTAGAAACAGAAATGTGACGAGTCTCCAAATATCTTTGCAAGTTGTAGACAGAGCAGAGCCTAGTTTTAGCAGCACAAGGAATGACCAACAGTTTCATCACCAAAATAACAGGAGTGGTTTGTTTGTTTTTTTCATTTTAAATCAGTCAGTTTTTTTTTTACAGTCATTGTTTTCTAGTGGTTTTTCAGCCGCAGTTGTTT
This sequence comes from Onychomys torridus, assembly GCF_903995425.1. Classification (NCBI taxonomy): domain Eukaryota; kingdom Metazoa; phylum Chordata; class Mammalia; order Rodentia; family Cricetidae; genus Onychomys; species Onychomys torridus. The sequence continues at coordinate 42,241,980 of NC_050456.1, forward strand.
GTGTGCAGAAAGCATATAAAACTGAGTGTGAGCGTTGTGGAGACAACAGAGAGTGAGCAGGCTGTAGTGTTTGCCTCAGCCGCCCCTTCCCCTCCGAAACTCTTTCTACTGGAGGGATGGCTCATGTACTTGCAGCATGTGGAGCCGACTCTGGCTCCCCAGCCACTAACTAACAGGACCCGAACTACCCATCACTTCTCAGGAGTCCCGGCATGGATGCGTCTTCTTCCTCAGTAACCCCTGCTCCCATCAGGAGACCCAGGAGCAAGGCCATCAGGTTGACTCCACCCCGTACTGTTCCCGGCAGTAAGGAAGCGGAGCTAAAAAAACTGGGGTGGGAAGAGGGCAATAAAGTACCCCCAAGTGATGATGCCATAAATCTTGGGGGGGGGGGTCCAAGGAGCCGCTGATGTGGTGACCTCATGTGCAGGCTGGCACTGTGTTGGGCAGCAGGCAGGCACACAGACCTATGGGCACTGGGCCGTAGGAGCCTGGAGGGAGGCTGGTGAGACAGCAGTGGGGGATCTCTCCAGGATTTAAATCTTGATGTGACCTTCTGTGCTTGTGTGACCGTGGCTAGTTCTGGAACGCCATAGTATCTCCATCTTTCCATTTGTTTAATGGCCACGGTGGCACTTAGCCTGCAGATGGTGAAGGTGAGAGATGATGGTGGTCAGGGATTTCGTAAGGACTCAGCACATTGGTGAAGTTCAAGAAGAAGCTGTTCTGTTTTATCAGAGAACACAGGAGTCCCATCTCCTATGGGTCCCTGATACAGTCCTGTAAGAATTGACGCTCTCATCATAAGCTGATGGTTTAGTTTTAGGGGAACGATGAGATGCTTTACCATGGTCTCAGGTTCCTTTGCTATTCTTGCAAGAATTTTAAAAAGCAGTAAAAAGGGCCACCTAGCCCGTAATTTGAGGCATATGGACCTTCTTCTCGTAGACATCTCTCATGCAGCCTGCAGGCACCGTACACCTTTTGCTCAGATCAAAGCCTTTCCCCTTTGAATATGCCAGATTCCTCTGCTTAATCCAGGCTGAGATGGATATTGAGGAGATGGCGGTTTCCTGCCTGTGATCAATTCTAATGCCTTTTGTGAAAGGAAATGATTATAAGCTATTATCGGTTAATTAAATGAGTGTTTCCCTGGAGTCGTGTGCACAGGCTTTTTAGTCAAGCCTGTTTATAATCATGGAGCACTGATGCTAGGAGGGTTCTAGAGAAGACCTTGTGGAGGTTGTTGAGCCAGGGATGAGAGCAACTCGTACGACTTCTGCCAGGGGATGCCACTGTGGGCACAGACTTTGGCTAAGAGTGTAGGGGTGGGATGCTGGCTGAGTGTAATTAACTAAGTGGTGGGCCTTATACCCTGGTATGTCTGAGTATTGTCATTGTTATTATTTTTTTACATTTGTTCATTTGTTTGGGAGTGGAGTGCGTACGTGTGTGCGTGCCTATGTGTATGCATGCATCTTTCTCTCTGTCTCTCTGTCTCCGTCTCTGTCTCTCTGTCTCTCATGATGTGTGTGTGTGTGTGTGTGTGTGTGTGTGTGTGTGTGTGTGTGTCACGGTGCAGGTGTAGAGGTAGGAGACAACTGTTTGCAGGAGTTGGCATACTCTTCTTCTACTGTGTGGAGTCCAGGGACCAAATTCATATTGTTAGGCTTGGTCAAGTGCCTTTGCCCTCCGAGCCACCTAATTGACCCTGTTGCTTTTTTTTTTTTTTTTAAATAAAGCTCTGTGTTTTATCTTGCAATAACTACCATCATTCCTATTTTATAGGTGAGGTCAAGTGACCTTCCTTTTGAGCTCACTACACCAAACCAATCTGTATTTGTTGAGTAGGTACATGCTTCCAAGAATTCTGCTGTGCTTCTGGGAGAACAAAGTGTCAGGAGCTCCCTGAATGGAGCCAACTTCTAGCAAGGGCTGAGATACAGGTGTATGGAAATTTAGTAATTATTCAAGAATAGGAATGGCCGTTAAGATAGCAGTAGAGATCAGAATTTAAGATTGGTGGGATCCATGTGGGTATCAGGGTCTGTCAGGGAACCTGACAGCCATGCCTCTCCCCTGCTCCTGGATGCTTTCCTCCTCTACAGGTGGGCCTGGTGGGCCATCCCACTTACAACCAACCTTACTCTGGGAAATCCTGAGCATCTGGCAGTGGTGCCATGCTGGGAGGCATCCTGTGAAGGTATGAATGCATGATTAGGTGATATGAAGAAACAGAGGCTTCCCAAGTCTCAAAGGAGCTGAGGTGTGGCTGTATAATGGATGGAGGGGACAGGTGTGACTTGAAGAGCAGGTTCACAGGATGGAATTTGCAAAGAGAAGTTTGGGAAGGTTAGTGAGAGGCACACCAATGACAGCCCATGTGTGGAGGAGGCTGTTGTATTCTGAAGGCCCCTGGAAGGATGGGGGATGCTGAGAGAGGCACTTGGGAAAGGGTCCTTGGATAGCCAGATGAAGACATTCTTTGCTTGCTTTGTGTGTGCTTTGAGGAGGGTACTCACATCTGGAAGACAAAGAATCCTGTGGGAATGGGATGCTCCAATGCTGCAGAGGTTGAAAAGACAGATTTGCAGGATATGCTGAGCTAGAGAGGCTCCAAGATGTTCAGTTTTGGAGGTTACAAGAATGGCAGATTCGGTGATTCTGTGGTAACTGGAAACTCAGGCAAGCATGGAATCAGAGCCATTAAAGTTCTCAGAGATCACCTAACTCTGGATTCCCAGGTGATGGTTCAAGATCTGACTGTGTCAGAGCCTTCAGGAACTTTGAAAAGCATCAGTTCCCCATCCCACCCCCTCCGCCACCCATTTTCCCCAGTTAATTCAGTCTGTGGATTGTTGGTAGGGTCTTGGTGTCTGTGTATTTAACACTTCTCCGTGTCTCTCAGAGATGTTGAATGACTTACACAGGGTTGCAGACTAGAGAGGACATATCTAGCTCCAGGGTCTAATTGTCTTCTGGCATTGCTCCCAGACAGATGCAGAGGATGCGCTAGGGCAGGGAGGTATTAAAGCAACATGGATTTCTGTGGATACAACCTCCATATGTCTTTCAAAGGACCAAAATACACAGTGCCACTGAAGACATACAAATCAAAGCCACAGTGAAATGTCATCTCACTCCAGTCAGAGTGGTCATTAGAAACATCACCAACAACAACAATTCTAGTGAGATCATATGGAAAAGAAAGAGAAAGAGACAGACAGAGAGACAGAAAGTATGAGATAGTGTGTTACAGGAGCTTGGGAAAACTAAAGGAGAGTGAGGAGGGCCATGAAAGTGTGATGTCCAGAAGCGGTGGTCCTGAGACAGATTCTGGAAGAAAACTGTCAACAAGATCAAATGCTACTGAGAAATCAGCTGTGATGAACATGCTTGTGTGTGGATGACGATGATGGACCCGTTGTTGGATTTGACAGGAGGATGAGATGAGGCTGGAAGAGCTATTTAAACGATGGAGCGAGGCAGAGCATCACAGTATAAGAGATAGCATGCAGGAGGGATGCATTAGTTACATTTTTGGTGTCTTCTCTTTTTCTTAGGATGTGAGTAAGACTTTTGGGTGTGAGTGATAGAAAACCCTATTCAAAGTGGCTGGATAGTGAAAGAGGGGTTTATGAGCTCAAATAAGTGAAAACTCAAGAAGACGAGAGCATGACAGGAGCCACGGGTTGGAATAGTATTACAACTTGGTCTCCTTCTATGTCTCAGCTCTCTCCTCTTTGCCTCATCCTCTAGTTTTGTGTGATATCAAGGGTGCTAGATACTTCAAAGTTGATGTCCTAGAGTGAAGTTAAGCAGGAAGTGAGACATTGACTCTTTCTTCTAGAATTCCTAGTTGGATCTACTTAAATTTCATGCCCAAACATGAACAAGCAGTAACCAAGAGGAGAGAGCTACATTGCGTTGATAGCCAGACAGGGACGGTGTCCATTCTAGGCTGATGTATTAGTTACATATTGCTCTTGTAGAATACTTGACAGAAGCAACTTAGAGAAAGAAGAGGGTATTTTGGTCCACAGTCCATCATGTTGGGGAATTCATGGCAGCAGAAACTTGAAGCAGCCTGACCCATTCTGTCTGCAGTCAAGGGGCCTGAAGTGATGAATATCTGTGCTCAGCTTGCTTTTTCCTCTTACCTTTGGTCCAGGACACCAGCCAAGGGAATGGCTAGCTCAGTCAGTAGAGCATGAGACTCTTAATCTCAGGGTCATGGGGTTCAAGCCCCATGTTGGGTGCCATTTGTAACTGAAAGTTTTCCTGTGCCCACCCAGCTCTGGCGTGCTTGCGTCCTTGCAGTCCCACAGCTGCTCAGACCCAAATGAACACACAGAGACTTATATTAATTAAAACTGTATGGCCTAATGGCTCAGGCTTCTTGCTAGCTAGATCTTACATCTTAAATTAACCCATTCCTATAAATCTATACCTTGCCACGTGGCTCATGGCTTACCGGTCCTTTACATCTTGCTTGTCATGGCGGTGGCTGGCAGCGTCTCCTGACTCAGCCTTCCTGTACCCAGAATTCTCCTCTCCCTTTATCCTGCCTATACTTCCTGCCTGGCTACTGGCCAGTCAGCACTTTATTTATTAACCAATCAGAGCAACACATTCACAGCATACAGAGTAATATCCACAGCAATGGTACTGCCCACATGGATGGTGGGCCTTCCTACCTTGGTTATCCTAGTCTAGACAGTGCCTCACAGATGTTTGGTCTCCTCAGTGATTCTCAATCTTGTCAAGTTGACATTGCTACATCACAGTTTGTCACTATGGTTGTAGGGACTTGTGCTCTGATGAACTAATCCTAGGTCACCAGTGCACCCTGTAATTGGGGTAGGGTCCTAGCTGAACCAAAGGTCCAGAGCTGCTCTAGGAATTGCAGTCTGAATGGAGAGACAGTTTCCACTAGAACTGGGGAGGGCAGAACTGGAGTCAGCGTGTGGAAATCATTGATCTCGTTACATTTTTGCTCATAGAGCTTCCTGCAAAGTCCAGGAATAAAACAGTCCTGTTGTTGATGTTGATCAGCTCTCCAGGGGGATGTCAAAGCAAATACTGTGAGCAAGTGACAATGGCCAGTCTATCTTACCAGCTCCAAGACCTCAAGTTTCTTTATGACACAGTAAAGAGTGCATCTTTACGTTAAAACCCTGTACACTCCTACATGCATATCAAAGCGCAAACAAAAATTCCATGAAATTGAGGCCTGGGGAGATGTTTTAATCCTCAAAGTACCTGGTTCACAAATATGAGGGCCTGAACTTAGGACTCTCAGCACCACATGAAAGTTGTCGTACATGTGTACAAGGCAGAAACAAATAGGTTCTTGGAGCTCATTGGCCAGGTATGAGCTCCATGTTCAGTGTGAGACTGTGTCTTCAAACATACAGTAGAGAGCAGGAAGACTCCCCATGTTGATCTCTAACCTCCACATATACAAGTTTGCATGTATACCCTTGTGCACACTTGTACACACAGAGAAACGTGTACACAAAGTTTTACAAAATAGTGCTTTTCCTTAACACTTGCTGTGTTTACATTTTCTGTTATGTCTGATTCTGTTTACAAATCCCTGCTATGTACAATCTACTAACTTGTTTTCCCATCCCTATGATTAAGCCTTGGCCTACAGTTTGAAACCCTGTGCTTAGGTCCCCTGTCCCAGCACTTCTGCTTCAGACAGACAAGGCTTGAAGATGGGGCTTGACTCTGGGCTCTCATGATGACGATAATGCAGGGGAAAAATGAGGAGGCAAGCCCGTTCTCTGTGTGTAAGCGCCTGACTCTAGGTGGTGTGGTCTCCTGACATCCATCAGAGAGCTCCTAGCCTGTGGGGATGAAGTGGCCATCTTTGTGGGTCCTCTGGGTGTTGTTGGCAAAGGCTCACATGCTGGTTGTGAGTGTAGGGTGGCAGAGGTGGCCTGGCAGTCTGTCGGTCCTCGGGCTATCAGTGGCTGCACCAACACTCATAGCAGATTGTGCTGTGGGGTTGAGTGTGTGTACACGGTCTTTGTCAGGCCTTTTTGCTGAAGGTGAGGGAGTGGCTTTTAAAAATAACATCTTTTTGACTTGAAACAAGTCAAGGCAGAGAGTGGAGACAATTAGACATTGACATCCTGTGTAGTCATCTCTCCAGAGACAGTTATTTTCAGAAGGACTCACTAGAAGCCCACAAGGTAGTTAACATGACATTGTAAGGTAGTGTTCATCATGATGCAGGCAGGTTGAGTTGAGCATGGAAGTGATTGACAGTATGGTAATCTCACTGGGCACAGATTCCATGCAGAAAAAGGCAGAGTTTAAGAACTGGCTGCCACAGTCCAGAGGTAAAAGCCTTCAGGGAGTAAAATGTGGTCATGTTGTATTGTGAGAAGTATCTAATTGGAGTGTGATGTAAGGTAGTGACTTAGCAAAGACCAGTGCACATTGAGGGGTCTTTGTTTACCTGTAGATACAATTAAAGCAATGAGTAGCACAGTTAAATTCTGTGATGAAAGCTGGGCCAGAAATGCCTCATGTGAACTCTCAGAGAACAGGGACATTGGTGGAGGATGGGGCCACTCCACTGCCATCCGCAGTAGAATCAGACAGGTCCTCCAGTGCAGGGGTCCTCTGTTGTATCATGCAATTTGCAGCTTATTTAAAGTGCTTGTTCTGCCCCCAGAGTTCATCATGTCTATACTTAGCTGGACTTTGTTCTTGTAGGGGAAAGGCCAAAGGCAGAAGTGGAGCCATGAGCTGAATGAGAAGGATTTGAGGACATTTGTTTTTTTTCTCTTTTTCTTTTTTTTAAAAATATATTTATTTATTAAAACTTTTTCCATTTTACATACCAACCCCAGTCTCCCCTCCCTCCCCTTTTCCCGCCTCCTCACCTCCCTCTCACTCTGCCCCCATCCGTTCCTCAGAGTGGGTAAGGCCTCCCACGGTAGTCAACAAAGTCTGGCATACCAAATTGAAGGAGAGCCTAGCCCTCCCCATTGTATCAAGGCTGAGCAAGGTATCCCACCACAGGGAATGGGCTCCAAAAAGCCAGTTCATGCACCTGGGATATGTCCTGGTCCTGTTGCCAGGGACCCCACAAACAGATCAAGCCACACAACTGTCACCCACACTCAGAGGGCCTAGGTCGGTCCCATGCAGGTTCCCAAGCTGTCAGTCCAGAGTCAGTGAGCTCCAACTAGCACCAGTCAGCTGTCTCTGTGGGTTTCCCCATCATGATCTTGACTTCTTCTTCTTCTTCTTCTTCTTCTTCTTCTTCTTCTTCTTCTTCTTCTTCTTCTTCTTCTTCTTCTTCTTGAATGCTGAATGCTGTTTATTACAGGAGGTCTTAAATACAGGCTTACAGCACAATGGAGAACCCTGGAGGGCAGAAGTTCATTTCTGATGTTTTTTTTGAGCTGAGGATTGAACCCCAAGCCTTGCACTTGCTAGGCCAGCACTCTACCACTGAGCTAAATCCCCAACCCTGCTTCTGATGTTTTACAATCTTGCATCTAAGCTGTTAATGCCCAATATGCTGGATACACAGACAAGGAGCTTCCCTTAAGCATTCAGGAGAGTGGAATCTCACAGGGAATTAGTATAGGGGGGATATCAAGGTCAAGTTCAGCAAGCAAGGCAACAGTTACACAAAATGGAGGCCAGGGACCTATAGGTTCCCCCCCCTTTTACTAAAAAAATGAGCTTCTGACTTAGGTTGTGTGGGACGTCAGCAGGTCACCTTACCCGTCATGGAGACACCTGTCCAGGCCACACAGGAGTTCTGTCTTAGGTTGGCGAGCACCCCCAAGGCATTACCTGCCTCTGAATACTCATTATCATACAGGCTCAATTGTGTGAGAGCTTCAGAGTTAACTGTTGCCAAAGATCTCTAAGTGGCTCTGGGCTTGCAATCTGTGTGTTAGTCACAGAAAAGACCAACAGAAGTCTTAACCCACCCATGGCCAGTAGGCTAAAGGCAACTGAGCCATTCCCTTCCTTAATGAGCCTTACTGCAAATTGGAGACCTTGTAAGATGGTATCCCAAGAGCAAATGGAACTTGAGTTTGTAAGTTATAACTTTCAAAGCCAATTGAAATGTATATAACTATTGATTTAAATTTGTCATGCCCAATAGAATGAAAGATTAATTAACTGTGGCACTACTTTTGCTGCCAGGGTCTCCGCTGTGCTAGCTGTAGTAACCAATTATGAAATGGCAATCCCAGAAACAGTAGTAGAGGTGGTTGTTGCTGTTATAACAGCAACAATGGCAGCAGCGATGTCAAATTCTCTTCTGGAGCGTGTGGGTATCCATTGGCATGGACAAAACTTCAGGAACACAAACCGCCAAGGCCCCCTATTCTTGATTCCAGCATGACTTCAGCTGGCAGCTCTGCAAGAGAACAACTAAGAACCATAAAGAAAAAACAGGCAGCTCACAAGGAGCAGAGCTAATGGTCTCATAATGGCTACATTCAGATTCATAAATTTTAAGGTATCTTCAAAGGGGGCTAAATTAACTTCAGGAGGCCAAAAAATGTTGCACAGAGCTACTCCTAAAAAGTAGGTACTACTCCAGCTTGAATAGGATTGTGAGAATGAAAATGTTTAGCTGGCATGCTACTGTTAATAAATGGAGGTCAGTGATCTTCAGTGTTATCCTTAATCTCCTAGGTATCTGGGTGACACATTCAGATTTGAGGACATTTATAAATGCACACATTTTAATCTACAAGCATCTCATGCTGCAGGGTTTTAAAATGTGGGTGGACAGTGAGTTTAGCATCTTGAAAGAAGAGGTCAGAGCATACCAGCTCAGGGATATGGAGATACAGCAGGTCTGCAGGGCATGGTTCCATCCTGGGTGCCCTGCTGTGTAAGGGTCTTTAGAATACAGTCTTAATGTCTCAGCTGATAGATAACCTCAATGGTTGTTGAGCAGTCAAAAAGTAACTAATCCTTGTCATGGACTATACTGGTCAAAACAGATGAAGACTCTTCAGACATTTTACTTCCTAAAACTAGGCCTTTGGAGTTGACTAAGCCACATTTCCTCAACTCCATCTAAGTTACCATTGTTCCTCTAGCTCACTTACTTGCAATGTGGTTTAATTGCTCCTACTGGAGATGTGTATAAGATGTGGGGGCTCCAAAGCAAGAAGCAAATGCATGCTTGCTCTTGTGCATCCAGCGATGCAGGTGAGGGACAGAAGGCAATTCAAGAGGAAGCTCTCAGTAGATTGTTGATTTCCAAGCTCCATTGTTTCTCAAGATTCCACTTATTTCTTTGTCTCTATTGTGCAGTGAAAGATTTAGATTCAGTTTGTGGCTGTGATTTATGCCATTAGGCCTCTCTGTAAAGAATTATTTAAGATGCACAAAAAGCAATTCAATATTAAAATATATGCTCTGTTCTTTTTTTCTCTTTCTAGGTGGATCTGGAGCCCGAGGGGAAAGTGTTTGTGGTAATAACCCTAACAGGGAGTTTCACTGAAGGTAAGAATGAGTTTTGAGTGGTTTCCGGGGCATGTGTAGTTTCAGTCCATAATAAGAGGAATGTCTATCGATGGAAATTATAGCAGGAGCAGTTCTGGAAGGATGCTTTAAAACCTCCAGTATAACTTGGGCTCTCTGAACTCTCTTGCCCAGAAGTCCACACATTCAGATTGTCAAGTTCAATGTCTTTTGTAGAACTGTCAGTCTTGGGTTTTGTTCTCGCACTCACCGGCTTTTGTTCTTAGCCGTCATCTCCTAGCTGAACTGCAGGATTGTTTTGTTTCTTCTGAGTCATGCCTATTAAATTCTACTTCAGAGTTCTGGTTTTGTGCCAGGTTTTAGTTTGTCTCTAAAAGAAATTTGAGGATCATGTTCTCTTTGTCATGATCTCCGCTTCATTTGTGTCCCTCAAGAGATCCTGTGCTTTAGTTGATGCTACCAAACTGTCCCTTGTAACCAAAAACCAATTTTGAAAATCAAGGCAAAAATTATGGATGGTGAAGTGAAAGATCCAATGTGGGTAACTTGATCTTTCAAATAATTCAGTAAATAACCCAGTAAATCAGCTCTGCAATGGAAGATGCAGAACCTCCCTGCTTTTCTGAAGGTTCCCTTATGCTTTCTATTGGCTACTCCTGCTGCCCAGGGTGATAACTATAATGCTTTCTCACTCCTGTGGAGTGTTTTTGCCCATTCTAGAAGTTTGTGTAAATGGAATTGTATAGCATGTCATTTTGGGGGGGAGGTCTAGATTCTTTTGCTTATCATCATTTCTGAAGGATTCATTTTCATCTTTATTGATAATAATATTTCATTACATAACTCCAGTACCCGTTTGTTCAGACCTTGGGGGTTTCCCTGTCATTATCTATTATGAATAGTGCTTCTGTAAGCATCCTTGAACTTAAGTTTTGTGAATGCACACTTTCATTGCTTTTAGGTAAGTTGATAAGAGCAGACTTGCTAAGTCTTAGCGTCGGTATGCCTTTAGTTTTATGAGTCTCAAGATGGTTGTCTGAAGTGGTCCTATTTTCTTACAGCCTCACTAGCAGCCTATGAGTGTTCTAGGCCCTCCATGCTCTTCCTAACACTTGGTGTGATCACTCTTTTTGACCTTCAATGCTCTGGTGGATGGGAACTGCTGCTTTGTGGTTGAAATACACGTGCTACTGAAGTGGAGAACTTTCTCGTGGGCTCCTCTGCCATTTATGTTTCTTTAATAGATGTGTTCCTTTAAATCTTCTGCCCTGTTCTCCAAACATTGTGAACTGTTTATGATTGTTCCTTTATGCTGAGGATTAAAGTCAGGGCCTCATGTTTGCTCTCTAGAGCACTCCACCATGGAGGAAACCCCCAGCCCCAAGTTAGATGAAAATGCCTTTTTACCACAATTTATGGGAGTTCTTTTGTATTCTTAACGGGAGGCCTCTGTGTAAATACATATGACAGGTGTTTTTCCCAGTCTCCCTGTGCATCCCTGCTTGTCTCCCTGCTGGGGATTGGCATCAGGGTCTTGTGTGTGCTCTGCAAGTGACCTACACTCTGCTCATGCTTAGACATTTTGTTTTGTTTTGTTTTGTTTTTCAAGGCAGGGTTTCTCTGTGTTAGTTTTGGTGTCTGTCCTGGATCTTGTTCTGTAGACCAGGCTGGCCTCGAACTCACAGAGATCCTCCTGGCTCTGCCTCTCGAGTGCTGGGATTAAAGGCATGCGCCACCACCGCTTGGTACTTAGACTTCTTTTAACTTCTCTTTTTGAGATAGGATCTTACTAAGTTGCCCAGGTAAGCCTTCAAACTTGTCATCTGTCTGCCTCAACCTGCCAAGCTTTTAATTTAGGTTTTTATTTTATTTTTTTAGAATTTGGAAGTTTTTAGTTACAGCAAATCTCTATGCGTCAGCATCATCTTCTGTAATTTGTATATTTTGTGTCTTCTTTACAAGGTCTATCGTGGGGGGTGGGGGGTTCGCCGAGATAGTCACGTGTTTTATTCTGGAATCTTGCGTTTTCACTTTTACGTTACAGTCCATGTGTCATCTTAATGTCCATGATGTAACCGGAATTCAGAGCATCTTCACAGACACGAATGTGTTACTACAGAACCACGTGTAGTCAAAGCTTCCCATTGCCACTGAGCAGCCACAGAACTTGTGTTGAAAATCAAGTGCTCACATGGGTGGGTCTGTTTCTGGGTTTTCTGTTCTGTTGATCTGTTTGGTCATGGTTGGCTGATACCACACTGCCCTCTTCAACGTCAGTTGGTAGTAAGACTCAAGCTTAAGCGCTGTGAGGACCCTAGCTGTGCCCCTGTTTGCGTCCTACTTAAGGTTGTGTTAGCTATCCTCAGTATTTTGAATTTTGAAGTCCACTTTAGTATCAGCTTATCGTTTCCACATGATGAGCCTTCTGGACTTAGAAATGAAATTGGGTTGGCTCTCTAGATCAATGTGAGCAGATTGGCAGCTCACTCATTGTAAGTGTCTTCGAGTCAATGAACACGGTACGCCTCTCCACGTGATGGCTTTGAATGTTGCTCAGCAGTATAATTAGAATGATTAGTATTATATAATTTTCGATATAGAGCTTGCTCATGCTTTAAAACATTTTTTTATTGCTACCTATGTCAAGGTTCGTGACGTTGGAAATGGAGTTTTGGGGATTTTGTTTTAAAAATGGTGTATAGAAATGGTTTTTGGGGAGGGGACATTGGCTTTATATGCTGTGGCCTTATTACTAAATTTACACTGCTTCTAATAGCTGTGTTTGTGTGTGCTTGTGTAGTATCCACATCATCTGTGAACAAACTCAAGTTACATGTTTATGCCCTTTTAAATGCCTCAGTGTATCCCCAGTTCACTGCGGCCTTGTCTCAGACCTACCCATTCTAAGGAGGAAGAACTTGCCATCCTCCTGCCTCAGCCTGACAAATAGCTGGAGTTATAGGCATGCACCATCGTAATTGTATGTCCCTTTTCTTAAGATGGCAAATCTTTAAGCACCAGGCTCTTTAGCTGGTGCTTTAGATATATCACAGGCCGACTTGCTCAAAATGAAGCCCTTTCTAATTCTTGTCTATCTTTTCGCTCCTTTATTTTTTCTAAACCATGAGTGGCTATAAAATTCTGGCCAGTGCCTTTTCTTACTGAGAATGTCCTATACAGGCCTTCTTGGATTCCTCCTCCTCCTTTTTTTTTCTTTTTTTCTCTAGCCAGTAGTCACATCATTGGCCAATCCCCTCAAAGGCATGGAGTCTTTCAAGAATGGAACTGTTTCGTTTTTAGTTAGTCCAGGAGCAATTTTACAGCCCTCGGGCACAAGGCTAACTCACCAAGCACAGCCAGTGTGGTGATTCACTGGAAATCCCAAGAATTTTAAGTCCCTTTAACTTTTTAGTGTTTTAGCTTCCACAGTTTCAGGACATCTTGAGTCTCCCTTGTACATACACAGTTAAGGAAGATGTATGGATTTAAGAGGTTGACATCGTGGCTGTGGCCCTGTCCTGTTTCTGATATCCTCCATGTCTGGTCATCTGGTGGTCCTGAATTTTGCCTCCAGCTGATAGAACTGTGGCTTCCCTTGTAGCTTGGGAGCATAATCTAGAGAGACACACAAACAGGGCTCTTGCCCCCTGCAGTTCCCTTCTCTCGAGTGTCTGATTCCCTCTGAGTTTGTGCCTGGTTTGGATTGTTCTTTGGTTCTTCTATTTTCAAGTAGCTATTTTAAAAATATTATCCAGATATTTTAATTATTCAGTCGGAAGATTAGTTCATTATAAGATTTTCTACCGTTGTTTAAGTCCTATGAGATTTTTTTAAGCATGCAGGTTGTTTGCATGTGTGGCGTTGATGTCTTGCAAACTGGTTCCAGTTGCTTTGAGAAGCAGTGTTCTCCCTTCCTCTCTGCCAGCTAGTCTTACTCATATGGAGAAATGGTTTTGGTGGTAAGGTTTGCACTATGTTGGCTCTGTCCGTTAAATGGGGCCTTATGTGAAAGCACTGAACTTAGCAGAAAGTCTGGTCTCCTCAGACATACAAAAATTGCCCGCACTACAGTTTGAAGGTTTTTTCGTCCGTCCTCAGCAATTCTCTTTTGCTTTATCTGGGGGCAAGTGAAGTTACTCTTTGCTCCATGGAATAAAATTAATGTAGCATTACATGCACCAGCCGTAATGGAAACCCAGCAGTGAGAAAAGAGGCTGGAAGGGGAGTGGGTGAGATTCTGAAAGTGTGGTCTCACCTTCCTGCATTGCTGGAGGGGACCAGTGACATGTGGTCACACTTGCTATGGCAGGCCTGACTGTGCTGCTGCAGACATTGCAGGGCGTTTTAAAGGTCCACACTAGCTCTCTTGGACGGATGCCACTTGATGTATCTTCCTTCATTGTGCCGACGTGAGAAAACACCTGATCTTCTCTCTGTGTTTATTTCTAAGCTTTAGTGATAAGAAGGAAGAAATGACAGATTAGTTGGGGGATGAGTTCTATTAGGTCATAGCGATTATATTCTGTTTGGCGCTGACCCCGTGTGATGGGCTGAGTTCATCTTGGGCAACCATATCTCCCTTTAAACTAGTCCTTCTTTCTCCCTGTGTCCAGTAAGAGTATGAAGAGTTGCTGATGACAAAGACAGTGGGTTCATGGACCAATGGCACTGTGCTAACAGAGCTTGCAGTCCTGGTACTCTATCTGTGGGTGTGTTTGCATATTTTAGAAGATACGATAGCTTATTTTATACATGACAGATAGACTTTAATGTTGAAACTTTAAGAGCAGTGGCACCTATGTGTGGGATTGATTTTAGGAACCTTAGGTCTGCTCTGTCTCCATGGGAGCACTGTCTTTTCGTTTGGAGTCTGGACTGGGACTCAGTTTGAGCTTTCATGTGGTTTTTGTCTCAGAATGGATTTCTCTCATCAATGCAGAGGATGGGATTCATATTCTCTCTCTCTCTCTCTCTCTCTCTCTCTCTCTCTCTCTCTCTCTCTCTCCTCTGTTCTTCTTCTCTCCTCTTTATTCTCCCCCAACTCCAAGCCAAAGCACCCACCACAGCTGTGGCCAGAGCCTAGACTTGGCTCTAAGAGCATGTCTCTGGCTTGGGCTTGCTCCCAGCAGCTTCCCTTATATTATATTAGAGATGTTAGTATCCCAGAGATAGTACCCCAGAGACAGCATGACACATGGAGGGTGGAGATGCTGAAGGTGGAGACGTGCTGATGGGAGATATAAAGAGAGACTTGGGACAAGACAGTCCCCTTTGTCATTGCCAATGTGACTGTTAAACAGAACCATCTTCCATTCTCTGAAGGGTGCGAAGTTGGTACAGTGCAGAGTCACACACTAGAATTGGAAGTGATGATGGGGTCTCAGGGGAAGATTCTGTTTGTGTATGTGCAGTGTGTGTGCAACATGTGTGTGATGCATGTGTGGGTGTGTGTACATGCATATTGGGGCCACAGGTTGACATAGGGTATCCTTTTTCGACCACTCTCCACGTTGCTTTTGTGAGATAGTTTCTTACTGAAGCTGGAGCTCATTGAGTCAGCGAGGCTGGCTGGCCAGCAGGCCCAGGGATCCTCTTGTTTGCCTTTCCAGCTCTGGGATTCCAGGCATGCACCAGTACATCTGGCTTCTTCTTTTTCTTCTTCTTCTTCTTTTTTTTCTAAAAAAAAAAAAAAAAAAAAAAAAAAAAAAAAAAAAACCATGGGTGATGGGAATGGAATGCAGCTCCTCATGTTTGAGCATCAAGCACTTTACCAACTGATCATCTCCTCAGCCCCTGGGGAGGAATTTAAGCAGCAAGGAGCGTGATCTAATTGGTGTCAGTTGTTTTAAAGGCTTGGCAGGAGAGTGTTAGATCACAAGAGCTCAAAATACAGAGAGCCATTAGGAGACTCTCAGGGAAAACTATTGGGCTTGAGCAAAGTTGGACTATGAGGGGATGGATAGAGAGGAATGGGTAGTATTGAGTGATGTATAGAATCAAAAGCAACAGGACTTGGCAACCCACCCAGCACCAGGGATGAAGGAGTCTCCAGAGTTGCTCAGATGCTAACTGGGGTCATTGCTAGGGTAGAAACATCAGCTGGAGGATAATGAATTTAGGCTTGGGCAGATGGAGTTTGGAGTATTTGTGAGAAGTCCAGGAAGAGATGTCCGAGTTGAACTGGAAATGGAAGTCTGGACTTTGGCCAAATGTTGCTTCTGGGAGAGAGCTCTAAGTGCAAGGTGGAACTCAGAAACATGGATGGAGGGACCAGTGAGAAGAGGTAGAGAGCCAGGCCTGACCAGCATTGTAGCTCTGTGGAACACCAACATCTGAAGACTTTAGCTTATTATGTGTCAAATCAACTCAAACTCTGTTGAGGATTTCCTTATTGACTGCTCATCTTTCTAACGTACTCCTTACTGAAATAATAATATTGGAATTCTTACTGTATCTGAGGTAGTTTCTCTAAGATTGCATAACATTCCCCAGGTCGACATGAGAATGTTTGGTAATGAAGACTGAACAAATTGTAACATGAAAGACTTTATAAAGCAGTGTTTGCATTGGGGATAAAAGGTAGTTTCTTCATTAAAATAGATTTTTAAAAAATCTCTAGAAACCATTGCTCTGTGGAAGTCACTAGGTCAGAAGACAGCTCATGATTGAGAAAGGTATTACCCCTGGGGTGAGGAGCAGAATCCCTTAATGCTGAGTCAGGGACATGGCTGAATGCATTGTTATGGTGAAAAGGCTGTTTTATGTCAATCTTTTCCTATTTGGCCAAGTATTTCTGGAGCGCATGGTCTAATCCAGCTGGGATTTATGGCAGCAGCAAAGCAGACCTGGATTTTAATAGACCTTAGATGATGCATTGTGGCTGCGCCAATGGTTATCACAGTGTTGGACTGGGTTTCACTTAGAGCTGAGCATCCAAAGAGAATGTTGAGTAAAGGGAAGTGACAGAAATGTATCCAATTAAATATGTAGCTACTTTATTTGGAAGGGAACCAACAAAAATAAAGTATGATGTCCCTTTACTCAAGCACAGCTCCAGAAGATGTTGATGTATCTTTATGTTATTGGAAAATACAGTGACGTTATACAATTTGGAGAAAATGTGAGTTTGTCTGGGCTTGGATTCTCAACCTTAAGTGTTTGGCCTACAGCATGAAAACCCCACTTGACATCCCACCTGATGGAAGCCCATGCCATCAGTGAGGAGGGAGACTGGTCTGGAGTCTGGCCAGGCTTCCAGATGCAACTGTGTGTTCCAGAGGACAAGCAAAGATCTCAGATGCAACCGAGTGATGCAATCAGCAAAGTCCATAGTGAGGGCATTTTAAAAAGAAGAAGGTTTGGTTTCTTTGACCACAATTTGAAAGAAAAAAGCCAAAATAATAGGAAAGAGACATTTCAAGCAAGTGTAATATATGGGTCATTTTATAGGTGGTAATTATATGGAAGTGTTAACATTATTTAGGTGTGATTGTGACACTGTAGTTGTTTAAGATGGAATGAGCATCTATTAGAAATTCATATTTACTAATGAAATGTTATAACATCTGTAGGGGTAATCATGATTGATAGATAATAGATTGATTGAGTGTGTGTGTGTGTGTGTGTGTGTGTGTGTGTGTGTGTGTGTGGTGTGTGTAGAGTTTAGAGGTCAGTGTTGAGTGTATTCCTCTATCACCTTACTTTTTGAAGTTAGTCTTGTCAAACCTGGAGCTCACCAACTCAGTAAGACTACACCTACCAAGTAAACCCCACTGGTTCTCTTTCTACCTCCCCTGAGGACAGCAGGTGTGCATCACCACACCTGGCTTCTTAGATTGCTGCTTGGGATCCAAACTCAGGGCTTCATCATGAACTGTATCAACTTTATCAACCAAGCCAACTCCTCAGTCCCTGTGAATTGATTATTGAATCTGCATAGTAATTGCATGTTGCACATGGGTTTCTTAATTTTGCATGGTTTTGCAGTTGCCATTAACAAGAGAGTGAAAGTAAAACAAGATAAAATAAGAAAATACTTATCTTTGAAACAAAAACCCAGAATCTGAGTTGCTCCTATGACATCAAAATGATCCCTTAACCTTGAATACATGTGCTGGTCTTCCTCAACAAATTGAAGCTGGGGAATGGTATTTTGAGGGAGGCTGTTTTATTCTTAATTCTCATTTTTTAATGTATTATGAAAAGGTACATTAAAAATGTAAAAGTCTAAAGGACTTGAGAAAGATTTTTAATGTGCCCACATATTAAGCTGTGAGTCAATGTTGCAGGTAGGAAGGAGCGTGGTGGAGAATTCCTTTCCATCTGTCATGAAGTTCTCGTGCACCATGAGTGACAGGTGGCTCAGCTCCTAAATGGTTACATAACAGTTTGCAGCTGTGAGGCTCTGACTCAGGAGAATTTCCTGAGCTGATCAAGTAGACCAAAAGAATTAATGGTGATGGAAGTATCTTTAGAAAGATAGAGTGACAGAGGTCCCACAGTGCTTGTTTCCTCTCTGGTAGCAACAAGCATATGTGAACATACTCCATTTTGTGCGGGTCTCAGGAAAGACACACCAAAACCAGACTCACAACACACTTGTCAGTTGTGGATTTGAAGCTTGTTTAGGGAAAAGGGGGAGGGTGTGTCTTTTGCATTTGCCAAAATCTTGCATCACTGTCTCTTTGACTCGTTACTTAGAACTGACATGTTTCTCAGGGATGGTGTGGAGAGGACACTGGAGGCTGGTAACCTCTCTAGCAGGCAGTGCACTAGAGTGCAGGGTAAGATTCCAACCACTACTCTTGCCTCAGCATTTAGCTCATGTTTCCTGTCTCAAACCACAGCTGTGTGATTGTGAAGCTCTGCTCAGACAGTGTGACCCATGGACAGAGAAGTCAGATGAGGTGTGAGGTTGCTTCGAAGCTGCAGCCCATGGTTTCACACTTGAAGGCTTCTCACGCCTGCCATTTGCACATGAAAAGCGGTTGCCTTGGCTTGTAGTTGATGTACAGCATTTCTTTGTCGTCTTTGAAGCCCTAGGACAACTTCTCGGCTTAGATTTTTGAAAATTAGCTTTAAATTTGATTCATCTTGTGTATTGCATTAGTCATGAGTGAACACTTAGTGTTCTTGCAAGCCCGAGCAATCCTTGTGACTGCCACTGGAAATGGAGACCAAGTGAAGACAGGGTAGAGGAGCTGTGGAAGGAAGAGAAGAGGGACTAGAAAAGGAAGGGATGATATGTGCTTCTCTGCTCCATGGCATCTAGGGTATTTATGGGACACCTTCTGGGGACTCTAGAACACAGCCTTGCTTCACTCCTTCTGGGGACAGGATCGACTCTTACCTGTGTCACAGAGTCCCTGCCGTCTACTCCATGACCTCATTTGCTTCCAACAAACTTGTGTGGCTGGTGTGATTCTCCGTGTGCAAAGGTCCAGTCAGTCTGGAGACACTGATTGTCTGTGACCCGCTGGAAAATAAATGTCAGAGCCAAACTCCAAGAAGAGTGAGTCCAAGATCTTTTCAGGGTATTTATCTGTCCAGAGCTGGGAAGCCTAGAGCTGAGGGAGTGCATCTAACTAGGGTCCTCTTGCTGCTTTGTAATAAGGTGGGGAGGGGGAGGGGAAAAGGGAGAGGGTGAGGAAAGGGAGAGGAGGGAGTTGAACTCACTTTGATAACAACCTGTGATAGTGATGGTTCATTTAAAACGACAGAGCCCCCATGACCTAATCACCTCCCATTGAGCTCCACATGCCAGCACTTGCATCAAGAGTTATGTTGTTTTCCACATAACCTAACATAATGAGCTTCAGGAGCACATTAACATGAGGGCACAACACCAGAGTGTTCTCTCTTCCCTCTGCCCGGGAGGACTGGCTTTGGTGGTGGCACAGGGCCACCCTCCCCAGAGTCACATTTTTGTGATGCTTTCTGTTCTCAAGGTTTCTCCTGGGCTCCGCCTTTGACTTGATGATCCTGGCAAGGTGATTTGTGCCAACTCCAGGCCTCTGTCACGAGCTTCAGGCAGACTGAGTTTAAGATTTACCCAAGTTGACGGCCATCATGGGACCAGTAGAATCTCTTAATGGAGACCCAGAGCTAGGAGTAAGAGGAAAATGAAAATAACGTAAATGAGTCCAGGTTAGGGCACGGTGGCTGTATCTGCTTGTTTATGCCCCATACTCTACCTACCATTCTGTTGATTTTTCTTTTTAAATGAGTTATTAAAATTTGACCCCACAGACTTAAGAGAGTTCTGAGGATGTTTACGAGAGTTCTGAAGTTCCAGTCTGTTTTTCTTATATTACCTAAATGTTATTTTCTCTTTAACCTTTGTAGCTGGAGTTTTCTCTAGTCCTGCTTGGGTCTGCAGCTGCTCAGACCCAAGTAAACACACAGAGACTTATATTACTTATAAACTGTAGGGCCATGGCAGGCTTCTTGCTATCTCGTTCTTATATCTTAAATTAACCCATTTCTATTAATCTATCAGTTGCCACGTGGTTTGTGGCTTCCTGGTACTTTACATCTTGCTTCTCATTGCTGTGGCAGTGGCTGGCAGTGTCTCCTGACCTAGCCCTCCTGTTCCCAGAATTCTCCTCTCTTTGTCCCGCCTATACTTCCTGCCTGGCTACCAGCCAATCAGTACTTTATTTATTAACCAATGAGAGCAACACATTCACAGTATACAGATATACACAGCAAACCTCATTGACCATTACCTTGCTGATGAAAAATGGTGGCGGGTAAAATTTCAGACTCCCAAGTGCAAATTTTTCCTGAGACTGGACCATTGTCAGTGTGTTCTTTGTCACTACACACTGCAGGGGGCAGGCAGACTAGTTCCACTTGATACCATTGATGAAGTAGTTATTGTTAATGTTTGTAAAGTTACTCTGTGGCAGAATGGGAAACTGGGAAGCATGTGTGAGGACATTTGTGGGCACAGGCAGTACCGCTGCATGTAATGAAGTGGTTTCTTGAGCACGGAACATTATTTGTGCATGGAACATCATTTCTACCTTGGAAGAACAACAGGCAAACTATAGACATGGAACTTGGCAATTTGTGAAAGATTTCCAAAAAAAAAAAAAAGAAAAGAGGATTGAGTTAGTTACTTCAAAGGGGACAATTGCAAATGTTTGGTGCCGGCAATCAAAACAAAACCTTTACACCATAATTAGGCTTTTGGAAAATTTATCTCTGCCATTGTGGACTTGACAGCCTCTCAATACTTGATGTCTTTTTTTCATGAGTGTGCTGTTTATATTAATTCAAAATTGTGATTTTTTAAAAAATGATGTGATGAAATGTATCAACTTTTGGAAGAGCTTCATGACTCAGTAAACACATATTTTCAAAATGACCAGCACAGGATGTTACAATACAGTGATCATGCTGAAATTGTAAGGTAGACTAGTGGATTTTAGTGGAGAAGTACGCAAAGCCTTACACATCCCACACTGGAGCTAACTTTCAAGATACTATCATGTGTTGAGTTTTGATGCCTCAAAGAAAATTAGTCATAATTAGCTGAAAAGGCGTGTTCTCACTAAGCTACCCTCTGTGTGAGGGAGGCTGGGTTTTATTTATTCTTTAACTAGAGAAACACCACCATGGATAAAGAGCAGAAACGGATGTAAGTATGAAGCTGTTGCTTTTAAGTCAGGCTGAGTTTTCAAATTATAAAACAATGTGATCATTAGCTTTTGCTTCATTTTTCAATATGTAGTTGCCTTTTAAAATGCTATGTTACTATGGAATGAATTTGTCATTACTGTTTTAAGTAAAGGAAGAAATATTTAAATTTTGACATTTCAATCTCTAATGTGACCATATTAGCAAAATCTATACAACCTGAAACTCTCTCAGCACCCAGTAGCTTTAAAGACTATAAGGGAGTCCTAAAAAAAAAAAAAAAAAAAAAAAGAAAAAAAAAACTTTTAGAATTTCTGGGTCAATTTCTCCAAAAGTTCAGTAATTGGGAGAAGACACTGACAGATGTTTGTTTATGCCATATGGAAGACTAAGGACCATTAGATGATGTAAGCAACCGAATTAATTAGTCATGTTTGTTTTTGTTTGTTTTCAACGTCTTTGGGTGGGCTGGAACTTGTTGTGTTTTTAAAACTATAATGTTTTGTCATCATTATTATGATGAGACACATCTTTGCAGCCGGTTGCCCTGACAAGCCTGCTCTCAAAAAACTTAGGCCAGAAATGATACCATAACTACTCCAGGCTTGGTGGTTACAGATAGTGCCATGCTGACTGTTTAATTTGGACAGATCAAGGCAACCCTAGCACTTTTGAGCAGATGAGCAGAGCTCCATCCCTAAGAATTGACCCCAGAAACAGCACTGAGATCAGGAGCCTTGCTCTGTGCGCGCCACCAGCCTCATAACTGCACACTCCTTCGGAATCAGAGCTCTTGCAAAAGAGCCCACTAGTGTCAAGTCGTCTTTCAGGCTGATTTTTCTATGTTGTAATTGCACTGACATCAGATTCTCTCAGTGGGGAAAGAGTTGAGTAGGACAGAAATTATTTAATTTTCCAGCATTTATTCTAATTATATTTCAATTTTATTTCCAGCAGCTCCTTTTCTTTCTGCTCATTTTGTTCAAATGAACGAGGCAGCTGGATCTCCCTTTTCTTGGTCAGTTGTGTAGATGTGATGCACTCTTTTTGTGGTTTTCCTAGCAATACCTCCTGCCAGTGGCAGGTAGAAGGCCGAAAGATACATTCCTCTCCTCTTCACCCTTTGCTCCTCTAATCCTTATCTCATGCATCATGACTCCAGCCTGGATCTGAGACTTGTGTTCTGGGTCTCAATGAGTGTTGGATGACATCAGCACAGCACGGGTGTAGTGTCTTCGGGTTGTAGCACTCTGTGTGTGCATGCCAGAGATCACCAGAGATGCTATAGGTGGTACCTCAGTGCTCTCTTTCCTCAGGAGAAAACAGTTGCTCCCTCTATGAATTTATATTTGGCTGGCTGTACAATATGTGGGATATGAGCAATGCTTGTAAATGACTACCACTCCAGTCTTGTTGATCAAGAAGAGGGTCTGTTTATCCATCTACCCACCTACCCACCTATTCTGCCATATTCAAAGTACTTATACAGAAAATTATGTAATGGATGTGTGTGTTTATACATATATGTGTAATATAGTTTATAATGACACTGTTTTGTTCTCATAGAATGCAAGCTTTGGTGTGGGGGTGGGGACTCAAACAATTAGACATTTTAAGGCCATATCATTTCCTTGCCCCGTGGAAAGGCAGAGTAAGGAGACAGCGGTGGGGGTTTGTGTGTGTACACTGTTCTGTTTGGGTGCTCAGGGAGGGCATGGAGCGTCATCTGAGCCATTGAAGGAAGGGAGGAAGGGAGTGAGTAGTCTGTGAGGTGGGAGACAGGGAACTAGAACAGTGTAAACCCTTAGGAGGAATATGGTCAGTGAGTGAGAATTCAAGCAGAGAGAGGGATGCAGTGAAGCCTCCAAGGAGGCCTGGGATGTTTTGTGTGTCGTGGTTGTTGACACAAGGTCAGAACTCTGTTCATGCTACTTCCAACTTCAAGAACATTCCCTTGTCACTAAAATGTAGCTCCCTGTGGTGTGATGCAGCTTCCCATTGGGGCAGGTGAACATCTTCCTGTAACTCTGGGTCGAGGCCTGGAGAGCAGAATGTGCCCCCCCCCCCCTTCCCCACTGCGCAAACAATGATTTCGTGTATGTTGCTACAGCAGAATTGATTCTGAGTTCATCATGAGAACTTTCTCAAGTTCTGCAAACTCCATACTGATCTTTCATTGTTCTATGCTGCACTGGAAGCCATCTAACCATTCCAAGTTACTAACTTCATTTTAGCTTACTAACCAGTCAAAGTTCAGTTTGCGTTGACCTTGAGTCTGGAGACATGTAACAAGTCGTTACACTGCTCGCCGTAATGAGCTGTAATTTAGTTCTATTTATGGCTCATTAAAAAATGACTTATTTATGCGCTTCACCCTTCAAAAATACAGGCCAGAAAATTGAGGCTGGAGCCTCTATTCTTTCTCCAAGTGAGTCATCATTTGTAAGGCAGTTTTAATAGATGCTGGTGGCACATCTCTCCCCTGAGGTTTCCAGCTGTAAACAGGCTGAAACCTGGTGTGGGGAGACTCAGTATGTACCCTTTGGGATCTTAATTCTTCCTGCATATTGATGAAACTTACTGTCATCCTGAGTCCTTAGGCATAGGATTTACCAAGCACCCAAAACAGGAACGTCCAAAGTATGAAATGGCAAGAAAGAAACTTATCTGAAACTAATGGGTTCACTTGAAATTTTGTAAAAAACAAACAAACAAACAAACAAAAACCCAGATTCTCAGGCCTCAGACTAAATCAAAATCTTTGAATAAGAGACCAAGGCAGCCTATTAGAGCAAGCCATCACTTTGACTGGTTCTTGACCACTTTTGGATACTTCCATTGTGTGCTAAATCACTTAACTTGATCAAGGTAAGGTTTTAATGATTGGGAGATTTGCCAGCTGAAAAGCCACACAGGGAAACAAAATGCATAGATAGAGGGGTAGATTGCTTTTTCTTTTTCCCAGACAGAGTTTCTTTTCGTAACAGAGCCCTGGCTGTCCTGGAACTCACTTTGTAGACCAGGCTGGCCTCCAGCTCACAAAGATCCACCTACCTCTGTCTCCTGAGCACTGGATTAAAGGCGTGTGCCGCCACTCTTGGCTGGTATAGTCTTACAAGAGTTGACCAAGGACCAGTCAGATGGCTTAATGGATAAAGCCCTAAGTCCTGAGTTCAATCTAGAGACCCACATGGTGAAGGAAAGAACTGACTCTGTTGGCTAACAGCCCTGGTAATGCCTACAAAGTCTCAGTGCTGATGTGGAGACTCAGTCCAGCCTTGAAGGTGATAAGATTGAATGTGAGTGCTGGCTAGACCAGAGACAGCCTTCAGGCTCCTCCTTTTCTTAAAGGAACAGAGCAAGGTACAGGCAAGGTTAAAATAGCTCAAAGATTTTAGAGTATATACCCTAAAAACAGGTATGACTGGTACTCTGTCTTGAAAACAACAGAAACCATGAAAGTCTGTTTCTTCCACCCAGTGTGCCAATGTTCTGATTATAATGGCACCTGTGTGCTAATTCTTAGAAGCAAGAATGGATGGACTAACTCAGTGTGCACCTCTCTGAGATTTGAAGTCGTGATGACATCATGCTGACTTTCTCAGCACTGTCCTGAAGAGTGTTAGGTTTGCAAGACTGTCTCAGATGGTCAGTGTTTCTAGCTCCATCAATGCGGAGCTCTTCATCCTTGCTGAGGGGCCCAGTGCCTCAGATTTGCTTTGTCTTGGCTTTGCTATGGTTAGAGTGACGGAAGTCAGTTTTGTGACCTCTTGCATTGAATCTAAGATCTCACCCATTGAGCTGTAGTATGTAGAGACTATTATGGGATGTGGAACAGCTATGTTTACATGGTAGGCTGGGATAGGGAGGCCTTCAGCATTAAAGGATGTTGGAGAAGAAAACTGATTTAGAAGTGGTCAGTGTGTTCATCAGTGACCCTTTTTATGCTCTGATCATGTAATTTGCCTGTTTAAATCTCCCTGTTGGAGAAATTTTGGTAATTAATACTTAGCTCATGAGTTCAGATGTTTCTGAAAGGAATAATTTATTTCCTTTGAATAACATACTCTTAAATAGGTGATAAGTCTGTAGTGTTTGTTCTGTGAGAGGAAGAACATGTCTGGTTACCCCCATCTCATCTCCTGAATACTAAGGATCCCTGAGCCAAAGAAGCATACAGCAGTTCCTGGAGCAGACCATAATATCCCCTCTGATCAGGGGCTTTCTGAAGGATCCATCCATGAAGACTGAAGCTTACTCTGGGAGAGACCCACACTATTTAACAAAAATGTTTTGTAAGTGACAACTCAGTAGGACTCTGTCATCTTCCCTTCCTTAGAGGAGCTGAGGGGCGCCTGGCTTCTGTTGTGGAAGGACCCCACTCAAGCGTGTCTGGGTTGTCAGTATTTATCAAGTATTCTTTGAAACCTTGGAATACTACATTCTTGCTCTCGGCTTCCTTGAATACTTGAATGTACCCTAAGTGCAATCTGTATGAAGCTCTCTATGTGATATGCAGAATATTGACCATCTTAGTTAGGTTTCTGTTATCTGATAAAACACCATGACCAAGAGCAACTTGGGAAGGAGAGGGTTTATTTATTTTTATACTTCCACATCACAGTCAGGGTGACCAAAGTATTGACATATGTCAGGGTCGGAACTCAAGGCAGGAACGGAAGCAGAAGCCATGGAGGAGTGATGCTTACTGGCCTGCTTCTTGTGGCTTTCCCAGCCTGCTTCCATATACAATTCAGAACCACCCGTCCAGGGGTGGCACCACTCCTGGGGTGGGGGCCCTCCCACATCAGTTATTAGTCAACACAGTACATCACAGGCTTGCCTACAGATCAGTGTTATGGAGGCATTTTCTCAGTTGTGGTTCCCTTTCCTCAGATAACTAGTTTGTATCAGGTTGACATAAAACTAGCCAGCACAACTGGCTCTCTTTTTGGCTGTAGTCTGTCTGTAAGCAGAGATGGCCAAATACCCATGAGCTAAGCCAGCTGCAGATCAGCCCTGCTTTGTACAGAGTGACAATGTTTCTGAAGTTTCCCCACTTGAACTCTTCAGATGGGGCCAGGTTTTCCGGCGCACCACACTCTCAGCAGCCCTTGTCATCTGAATGCCCTTCACACCTCCACGCTTCCATCCTTGTCCTCGATTTGTTCTGAATATCAGCATGTATCCCACGTAGTCACTGGGCAGTGCATGGCTATGGGTCACTTTGAGTGGGAAAGATCCCATCTTTGCTAGAGCCAAATCTAAAAACACTCCCCTTATCTTTCATTGTTCAGCCTCCTCCCACCCTGCACTGAAGTACCCTCATTTCTAGTTTGGGATGGTATAGTTTTCACTACTCTGAAGGGCTTTTGGGGGGAAGGATTGAAAAAGAAATCTCTTTCATTTTTGTTTGGTTGTTTGATTCCAGAAACAAAGTCCTGCTTTCAGGTAGGTGGGTCTTTTTAAATGTGTTTGCTTTTAGACATACTAGTGATGCCCACAGTGTGACAGACTCAAAAGGGCTAATTGCTAACCTTTTACTAAATAGCAAACCTCCCCTACCCATCGATGGCTGTGGTAGGGGGCGTCTCTGCTGTGCTGGAGAAAATAGGGTGGGTGACCGAAAGCCATTAGCTTTAGATCAGATAAACCAGCTCTGCCACATGTACTTAACTAGCTGAGTGACTTTGAGCAATGATTGTCTTGTGTATATAGCATGATACCTAACCCCAGGATTGCTGTGGAGGTTTCAGGAGATTATACACACAAGCACACACCCGCAGTGTTACATTAGGGTCTGGTGCAGCTTATGGACCCACCTACTTTTAAGGAAATCCATCACCCATTTACTTCTAGGTTCTTGGTGGTGAATCATGTCAAAGGCACTGGAAAATAATATGATTACATAAGCCTTGTTTCTCAGCCATTGTTTCAAATTCTAGGCAGCAACTGAATGTCACAGGATGTATGTCATAGCGGGGTGGGGAAGGTGCAGGAAGGATTCATTCTCCATCTGCCTTGCCAGCAGCCAGCTCTCTGGCCTTCAGGGAACATATATTGTCCCTAAATTGACCTATCAGACCTAGTCCCACCCCCTTTCCTGAGGCACTGCCTGAGGGTCCAGCTAATGCCCGGACTGCTGGCTGTCCTCTGGAGACCAGCTCTGCTCTGAGTGGTAGTGGAGATGGTTAGACTGAGCCTGGCTATAGGCATCCTCAGTGCTTTATCTGCTTGAAGGAGTGTCCAGACTTTAGCTTTGTAGTGACTAGACAGTCAATGTTGTCAACCCAGGGAGCTGCTGTTTGGAGTCTCTTTGCAAGTGAGTTCCACACCGGCTGCTTCCTTCAGTATAAAGGAATACAATGTGTATCTTCTCCCTGGGGCCCTGTGAAGATGAATACATTCCTCAGTATTTACAGGACATTTCTAAGTCCCAGAAACAAAACTTGCCTTAAGAGATTGAATGTGACCTGTCTGTGGGAATGGCCATTTGCCTCCTTATTGATTCACAAAGAGATGGAATTGGTTCATTCTTGGTGGATTTTTTTTAATGGCCTTTGGTCTTCCCCCAGATATTTGCCTTCATTTATTAAATTAGTTCTCATTTATAAGGTAAAGTATGCAGTGAGTTTGTGGTTTTAGCCTGCCAGGCTTGGTTGTCTTTGAGGCTCAGATAGCATCTTCCGCTTGAGTCCATGAGCTGGTTTGTTTAAGCTTAACCACCACCCTGGTCCTCTGTAAGTGTTCAAGTGAAAATGCGTTGAAGAATCCAGTACTTGCATGATTAATTAATACACACCATGCACATTTTGTAGGCAAAATTATAATTTTATTACAGGCAAAAGGGGAAACATGCCTGGCAAAATATTCCTTTCTAATCTGCTCTATGCTTTGTGGGTGTGGGGCTATTACTGTGGGGTGATGGAGGCTCCGTGGCAGCAGCAAACAGATCTCACAGAAGTGTGTCCAAGCTCTTTTCATTGAGGGCTGCTGGGAAATCCTGCTGCCAGGAGAGAATGGAGTCCAGCTCGGGGTATTTGCTTCCTGCCTGTATGATGGAGGGTACTATTGAGGTTTAATTTCACCTCCCCAGTGGATTCTTGGAAGCCATGTTTCCTTCATCTGAGGGTTTCCGCTCGCTAGTTCAAAGACAAGAGTCAACTGTGGTCAGTGTGCCTGACCTTTTCATCTGGTTGTGGAAGACACAGATGAGTACAGAGGTGAGGGCCAGCTCTCTTGGGTGGTCACCCCACTCCTCACTACTTTTATCAACTTGCACTTGTGACACTGACTGGTGTACCTGGCTAGACTAATTCTAAACCACATGGCATCCTGAAGCCTGCTGGGAAGAGCGGGACCAGCTACATTTCAGAGGCAGAGAGATAGCAAAGATACAGAGAAGAAGATGGGATGGGATGGACGCCATCTTCTCTCAGCTCTTCTGTCATTAGGTATCAGGATCTTTAAGTTTCGTGGAGAAAATAGCACCAGCACCAAGCAGGGACAGCATCCTAGTGACCTCTCAGACACAGGCACCATGTGACTGAAAGAGGGTGTCTTTGCTAAGCAGGGTGCTGAGCCTCCCTGTAAGCTGCTGTCTTCACAGCTGCCGTCTTCATGCCCGTGCTTTATGCATTGCTCTTTGCTCATGTCCTGTGACTTCTTAAGTGGCCAACACAGCAGGCATCAGTGGGTGTATAGCAGGAAATAGAGTAACTCCCTTCTCTTCCCCATTTCTCTTTTACACACACAGATATATAGACACACACACACACACAGAGACACACACAGAGACACAGAGACACACACACACACACACACACACACACACACACACACACACACACACCCTTAGGGATCTCTTAATTATGAAGGATCCATCGATAGTAGCGGAGAGTTAACAACAGGATGCCTCTTTCAACCAATGAAACACATGGATTTACCAGGCCTGCTAGGCTGGTGGGATAGATCGTTCTCAGAGTACCAAGGTGGGGCTTTTACTATCAGAGACTGTAGGAAAAAAAAAATCATCCCAGCCGGGCAGACATGGTGCACGCCTTTAATCCCAGCACTTGGGAGGCAGAGGCAGGTGGATCTCTGTGAGTTTGAGGCCAGCCTGGTCTTCAGAGTGAGATCCAGGATAGGCACCAAAAAGTACACAGAGAAACCCTATCTCGAAACACACCCCCCCTCCAAAAAAAATCATCCCAAAGGATCAGAAACGATTTGTCTGGTGCCCACACAGAACTAGAAATAATACCTGTGCCTACCAACAAGACTGCAAACCTCAGGGAAGAGGTTTGGAGCACTGGGTGGGCACTAAGAATGTAGACAGGTCTTACCTGCCTGGTGAAGGGTAACTAGCCCTGAGTGAACTCTGCTGTGGTTCACCTACCAAATCATATTTTTTTTGGTTGTGAGCCTAGCCTTTAATGGCTGAGCCATCTCTCCACCAGATCTTAAAAGCAAGATCTGATAATAATCAAGCTATTTTCAAATACCTTCACTGGGCTGCAGATGAAACTGAAAATGTACTATGAAACTGTCTAGCACTAAGTAGGCAAAATTCACAACATCTGACATCCAATCAAACGTTACCAGAAACTATTACCCATAGCGAGAGCGATTCATTTGAAACTGACCCAGTATGCAGATGTTAGACTTGATCGACAAGACAGTTAACACAGTTATAGCTGTACTATTCCATGTGTTTAAAATGTTAGTTGCAAATGTGGGAGATTTTTTTAAGTCCCCAATTGTATCTCCAACCATCCCTGAGGGAGCCCTTGGTGAGGTCACTGAGGGCAGTGCTCCCCCTGGTCTAGCAAGAAGTTGTCACTCGCCAGCTTACTGCGCCTGACACTCATCCCTCCTCCTCTCTCAGTGCCCTGCACTCTGCCATCAGCTGGCCCTCCTGGGTCCTCCACAGCTCTTCCTTGCTTGTATCTTTGGGCTTCTCTGCCCTTCAGTCAGTGATCTTCGGGGCTCAGATCTCAGGCCTTCCCCTGTCACTCAGAGTCCACAGGATCTGTCTTGATCTTGGATTGGACCCTGCTATCCACCCCTTCTTCTGTATCTGTGGCCCTGGTCTCCTGAGTCCCAGCCTTTGTCACGTGTCTAGTCATGCACTGGGCATCTCCTGCTGGCACTCATTCTTTTATCCACAAAGCACACATCCCCTGTCCTTATGTTTATTTGAGTATAAAATGTAGCATATGATGAACAAAAGTGTCCCCAAACATCCCCCCCCACACACCCCACTTTCTAGACTCTGCTTTGTCTCCTTGGCTGGCTTTTCTGTCTCCTTCCTGAGTTCATGTCCATCTTTCTTTGTCTTATGCCTGGACCCCCCATTCTCAGGGACCCTCTGAGGTACCACATCCCACATCAGTTCTCCCTGTGAACCCGGGTTCCTTCACCTCACACTCGGCCCAGTCATCATTTTCCTGCCTTCCCACTCTGGTTCTGTCATTACTTCCTTCTGGGATGCCAAAGCTTGAACCCAAGTGGTTCCCCACCCATAGCAGTGTCTCCCCAGCTAAATCAGTAGCAACCTCAGGTTAGTGTTGATTGAATACCCCGTACCCTTCTGCTCCCTAACAGGGTGATTGCTATGTGTCTAAACGAGACAAAGGGAGGGGGAAGGGAAAATGGCCCCCATCATTTCCGCTTTTAAAAAGCTGGCGCAGCCACCACTGCCCCCATTTCTGCTATATCATCTTCTCAGAGGTTGTGTATTTTGGAGATTTTGTTCAGCCTTCCATTTTCAGCTAGACAAGGGCTGAGGAAGAGAGCTGGTTTTGAATAAGGATGTGTCAGCAGTCAGTGAAGACACGGACTGGGGTGTTTATAGGAATCTTCTGACAGCACTCACTTTAGACTATGCTCCATACGGAGTTTTTCCTTCTCTTTGGGGTAACATATCCCTCAACAGCCCACTGGGTCAGGACTATCACGTTCCCGTCAGCCTCATTTAAAATAAAAGCTGTTTTAACTGGGGTAGAGTACACAGAACACGGAAGTTACATCTTACAAATGTGCAGGTCAGCCAGTTGAAGTACAGTCAACACAGTGTGCAGCTACTACCACTCACTCTGTCCATCCTCTGAGCTCTTTTCCTGCTGCAGAATTGAATCTGAGTGTCCTCTGACCGCTGACAGCCACCATGTTGCTTCCTGTCTCTTACAATTCCACTGTTCTAAGTACCTCATGGAAGCGCTGCCCAACAGGATCTGTTCATTTTTTCCCAGGCTTCTTTCCCCTTTCCAAGGCATCTCCACTCCGAGGTGTCAGAATTTTGTTCTTTTTACTTGTTTAAGCCCAAAGCTACCCATTGTCTCCATATCATTTTGCTCACCCGTTCTTCTACCAGCAGGCGCTTCAGTTACTCACCTTCAGTTTTAAAATATTCTGTTATGAAGGTTGAGCCTTGTGCGATTTGAAAAGCCGCCTCCGACTAAGTGGAGACCGGCCATTCTCTGACTTGGCTTAGCTGTTGGGAGTGAAGGAGGGGGCGAGGCAGGAAGACACAGTTTCATCTCCCTCTCTCTCCAGTCTTTCTTCTGTCCCCTCCCGCCTTGCCCCAGAAGGATTCTCTTAAGAATTTTCCTCCACCTCAGGTAGGGGAGAGAGTAGTTTCTCCCATAAAGCACAGCATGCCTGCAACACTGATGCCCTTCCCTCCTCAGGCACTTTGTGCAGATGTGGAGCAGGAGTGGATAGTGCTCTCATCTCCGGGAAGACCCCATAGGAGAAGGCTCCACGAGCTGTCCTGTGGGGTGCTGGGAACTAAAATTCTGGGACAACAGGAAAATGCCCCCCAATATCCTGTTACATTTCAATTCAAAAGAGCCCAGCAGCCACTCTCTCCTCTCTATGCCCCATGGAAGGGCTGCATAGAAATTCTACCTTCCTCCCAATCTTCCTCCTTTCCAGGTCCTTCATACTTGAAAATAAATGGTTGGGATTTTAAACCCTTTGTTAATCTCTGCATGTGACACAGAGGCCAGCCAATTCTGTATATGCAGGCTTCTTTGAAAGGGCTTGCTTCAGGCTATCGGAACCCTACATTGCTTTACCAAATAGTCTTTGTTGCTGTTTTTTGTTTGTTTGTTTGTTTTGTTTTGTTTTTGCCAGTCTTCCCTGTTTTCTTGTTCTCAGTGAAAGGACAGTACCTCATTTCTAAGGCTGTTGGTCCAGCACAGCAGAGGAAATGGCCTGCAGGAACTGGCTTTGGGGTTTTGAACCCTTTGATTAGGAAGACCACCACTAAATCCACCAGACCTTCTCATGACTTAAGTTATGAAAGTATGTAAGCACTAGATGTGTTGATACTTGATTGACTAAGATAGTCACAGGCTCTTATAAAGAGTTCTCCCCCTGCCTCAGAGGAGGAGGAGAGAGGAGGTGTTGTTGGTTGTTTTTTACTCTTTACTCTTTTGGGGGCCCACCACCCAGCTCCCAAATAAATACACATAGAGACTTATTCTTTTTTTATAAATGCCCGGCCTCACCTTGGCTTGTTGCTAGCCAGTTTTTCTTAACTTAAATTATCCCATCTACCTTTTGCCTGTGGGCCTTTTCCTTATCTTACTTCTGTAACCTTGCTTTCACTCTTACTCTGTGGCTGGCGGGGTGACTGGCCCCTAGTGTCCTTCTCCTTTTCTTGCTCCTCCTTGGATGTTTCCCTTCCTGTGTTTCTCCCCCACTTATCCTTCCCTGCCTTGCTATTGGACATTCAGCTCTTTATTAAACTAATGAGATGTTTTAGACAGGCAACTTCACAGAGTTAAACAAATGCAGCATGAATGAATACAACACATCTTTGCATCATTAAAACAAATGTTCCACAGCATCAACAAATGTAACACACCTCAAAATAATATTCTACAACAGGGAAGAAAGAAGGATGCCAGTGAGGAAGAAGAAGAAAAAGGCAGAGGAGGAAGGAAGCGTTCTCTTGTGTCTGATAGTCCAAGATCATTCATTCATTCATTCAATACAATGTTCCCCATGTGCCAATATTATGGCATCAGCTTGTGTCCTGGTGATAAGATCACAATGAATGTGATAGTATTTGTATTTTTAGAATGTTCACGGACTCAAGAAGAAAGCAGTCTCAATCCTTTTGTGCATGCTGGGTAGTGATTACTATGCCCGTAGAGTCAGACTCGACTGAGCCAGTGGAGGCATCTAGTTGGAAGGGCTTTGTGACTGCAGTTTGTGTATGTGGTTTCCGGTACATGTTTTTATGTTCTGATGTGGAAGTCACACACCAGCATTGCTTCTCTGCTGAACGTGTAAAGTCAAGGCCATTTGACCCGCTGATTAGTGAGACTTGAAAAGGGAGAGTGTGTCTTCTGCCTCCTCAAAGGCAGCTGCTTATTGAATTTCTCCACCCTGTGATTGTGTTATGTATGGAATGCTTCCTGGAGAAAGAGCTAACGCCTGCAGAGGTCTATCCTGTCCTTTGACTGTGTTTACTGAAGTGACTTCTGGTCTTGTGTTCATACACTGCAGACTTCACGTAGAGTGTGAATGAGGACTGGGCCTGTGGTATAGACCTAGTTGATCACACTCTGAAGCATATTTTGTGTCTGACAGATCGGCCTCTTATTTCCCATGATCTGGGCATTAGCCTAGATCCTCATGACAAATGGATCAGCATTTCTATTGCAAAAAGCTCACAGTCTTGGGAGGAAGGTCTTTAAATACATTTCAGTGCAATGGGTAATGATTAATGCATGCAGACCTTGGAGGTCCCTGGTAGAATTCAGGTATGGTAGATGAAGCAGGGCCTATGGGAATGTGCTGTAGAACTATGCATACCATCAAGAGCCAGCCTGACTATGGCGAGTGTGGTTCCTTTTGCCAAGAGGCATGTTAGAGAATCTCAGGGTAGCGGGAAGCCTCTGTGAATGGGAAGGCCAGCTTTATCTTCCTCTTGATCCCAGAATCAAAATTCCTCTTGTGTTTTTATTTTTAGTACCAAAAGGTGCCAGTTGACACATGGGATTCATTAGAATTAGTAAACGGTAAATAGCAATGACTGGAAAGATCCCTTGGAGACAAGAGCAAGGACATTAATACTGAAGCCCAGGCCATTTTCCATCTTGGGAGCTAGGCTCCACCTCTTCCTAAATTCCTATTGTGGTTTCAAATGAGGGGCCATTGTTCACTTTCCTTCCTAAAAGAAGCAGTATATTTAACTTCTGGCCCTCTGCCTGACTGATAGCGAGCTGAGCTCTGAAGGCAACACCCATGGCTTCCCATCTGCACAAACATGCTGTCCCATCTGCTTTGCCTTCGATGGCTGATTTTCAAGGACCTCAGCTGGAGGTTTGCTGCTATGTGCTCCAAGGTGGCTACAGGGCTCTTGTTCCCAACCACTGGTGAATATGGGGGAAAAAAGACAGACTCTCAGCTCTTTATAACAGCCTTTGATTCCCATTTAAAAGCAAATGTCTGATGTGAAGATCTGTGCTATTTTAAGACTTTGAAGCACACCACAAAGGGCTAACACTTTGTTGAATCGTTGGAGCCCATGCAGGTGTCCTGGAGCAGAAGTTTTCATTTATTTTTAAGCAGCAAACACTTCTCCCTCAAAATGAAATCCATACAATACAAGTGCTGCAGGGGGTTTCTCACCTTCACCATCATTGCTGTTAGGGACAGGATAACTCATTGTTCATGGGACTGTGCTCTGCACAGTAGGATGACTAGCAGCTTCCCTGGCCTCTGCCTGCTGGATGCCAAGAGATTGTGACAATCAGAAAATGTTTCCAAATAGAATAAAATTCCCTGAAAGGATCACAGAGTCATTCCTGCTTGAGACCCAATACAATATGGTTCCTGAAACTGATTTTCACAAGGAAGGAAGCCATATGTTAATGGTGAGATAAGCCCCACCTGAGAACCCTGCCCAAGGTCCGCTCATGGGTGATACAGAGAGCTCTGGGTGTCCTAGAGCAGGGCAGATTACAACTGTTAAAACCTGGGGCATAGGGAGCCTGTTGCAAACAAAGCAAAAACATTGAGTTAGGCAGAGGCACACAGGTAGATCGAACCCCTGTACAGTAGACATTTATGTGCACATACTTCATATGTATACCTGGGTGCACTTAATAAAGGAAAAGAAGTGACTGGGTGGTGTCTGCCGGACTCCATAGGCATTGTGGTTTAGCTACCACAATTTACCTTGCCTCCCTACTTCCCCCAATCTTGTGCAAGGGTGTGAGCTGTATGTCTCTCTGTGTGTGCATGTATGTGTGTGTTCATGTTTACATTTGTGTGCGCACATGCAAGCATGCTTCCTTGCATGAGTGTAGGCATGTATATATGTGTGGGGATGCATGGGTGTGTATGTGAGCTTGTGCACACCTGCAGGGGCCAGAGAAAGACTTTGGGTGCCTTCCTCTCTCATGTTCCACCCGTTCCCTTGGGACGGCAACTTTTGCTGAACTTGGAGTCTCCTGCTTTCCTGTTATGCTGGCAGCCAGCAAGCTCTTCAGAGAGCCTCTTGTGTTCCCAGCCTCCCCAGCACTGGGCTTCCAGGTGTGAATGGCCACACCTTGCTTTTTATCATTAACTGGATGCCAGGCATCCAAACTCAGGTTCACGGAGCCCCTCTCCCCAGCCCTCAGTTTGCCCGGCTTTGCCAGGTTTGCCAGAGAGAAGCCTGGCTCTCAGCTTAGGAGTACCGTTGGCCCTTTGTGGCACCAAACTTCAGCTCCCATGAGGCTTAGCAGTACTGGCTCTGCTTACAGGGGCCCCATGGGTGGTCTGTCTTTTGTGGCCTCTTTCAATTAGTCTCACTAGATTTCAGAGTGGACCAGAGTTGTTCCAAACTCACTAGATGGGGCTTTGTACCAAGTGACATGTACTTGTGTGTGTGTGCTGGCTCTAGAGCAGTGCTTCTCAACCTTCCTAACGTAAGTAGCTGATATGCAGCATATCTGATATGCGACCCCCTGTGGGGTCACCACCCACAGCTTGAGAACTGCTGTCCCAGAAGCTAGGTGCTGTTTTCTCCCTACACTAGCATGGATTTTAGGGGGAACACTGGGAATTTGGCATACACCACTCCACCCCTGCCCCGCACCCCCCCACAAGTGAGGATGAGAAAGCATTGTTAGAAACCAGACCTTGTGAAAACCAAAACCAATTCCACTAAGTGAGCCACTTGTCACTGTGAAGAGACAGGTTGGGGAAAGGAGGAAGGGAGGGAAGTGACTGCTTAGAGGTCTCTGTCAGTCTGTCTCCCTGGCAAACTCAATCTAATCCTACTTGGCAGCATAAGTGCATCATTAAATCGGCGACTAGCTGCTACATAGCTTAAGGATGTGCCTCTCATCCTAAGGATTTGTTTGGCTGCAGGTGAAGGTCTCTTGGTCTGGGTAGCAGTGTTTTATTTTTCCTAAAGATCACATGACTATAGCAGTTAGCCTGGAGATGGAGAACAAAGGAGTGAGCAGTGTTCACTGACTGTACGGCCGGCCGTCTGTGGCTCACCTGAGAATCCCACTCTCAGGGGTCCCACAGAGGTTTGCTTCCCATTCCTGGAAGAGGCAGTGGTAACATGCCTCCATTATTGGAATCCCTTCCCCGTGTCTTAGATTGCAGGAAAGTTGATTGCATGGATGGTTTGGGTTGGAACATGGGCAGAAGGCCTGCCCTTCCCCCACCCTCAACCACAGCTCCCTCTGGTCTTTGATGGAGGGAGATTGCTACAAGTATAAAACAAAACCTCGTCTGAGATTTGATGGCATCTGATTGGTTTAAATCTCTTGGTGTGGATTGTTGTTGTGAGATAAGTTACACAACCCAGCAAACTGAAATGAGACTCAACAAAGGTTATCACTGCTTGTGCTAGTTTTTAGTAGACGTTATCTAGTAGTCAGGTTTATGAATGACAAAGGACATATATATATATGTGTGTGTGTGTGTGTGTGTGTGTGTGTGTGTGTGTGTGTGTATAGATGATAGATAGATAGATAGATAGATAGATAGATAGATAGATAGATAGATAGATATACAGACAGACAGACAGACAGACAGGTAGATGGTTGGTTTGTTTTGAAAGAGTAGATTTCCCAGGATGCTTCTGTCTTCCATGATTCCTTGGTAAGTGATTGCATTTCCTGAGCTTTGCATATCGATCACCTCTTACCATCAAAATATGCAGCTAGTTTTAGGGAACATTGATAGAAGTGCAGCAATCAAACATTATTAAATTGAACAGGAAGCTGAGTGTAGTGGTATAGCCCTGTGATTTGGGAGGCTGCAGCAGGAGGATTGCAAATTTAAAGCCATCCTGGGCTATATAATGAGGTTTTGTATAAAAAACAAAGATTGATCTGGGTTTGGTGGGACCAACCTTTAATCCCAGCACTGGGGAAGCAGAGGCAGGTTGATCTCTGTAAGTTTGAGGCCAGTCTGGTCTACACCTTGAGTTCCAGACAGCAAGGACTACGTAGTGAAACCTTGTCTTAAAACATAGCAAAACAAAACAAAACAAAACCAAGGATTGAATGTGTTTGGTTGGAGTTGCAGAAACTACTCCTACATTTTTCTTAACTTAGTACATGTGAAAGCAGTTTACATAATATAAAATTGCTTGATCAGCTGGGCTAGGTTTGAAGGACCTTCCTTGTCTCAGTTAATTTTCTGCTGCTGTGATAAGACACCGTGACTCAAGCAACTTAGAGAAGACACAGTATATTGGGGGCCTACAGTTCCAGAAGGTTATAGAGTCCATGAACATCATGGGGTGGGGGAGGAGAAGCATGGCAGCAGGCAGGCCAGCAGGATGTTAGAGCAGTAGCTGAGAGATTACATCCTGAGACATAACCATAAGGCAGAGAGAGAGAGAGAGAGAGAGAGAGAGAGAGAGAGAGAGAGAGAGAGATCAAAGCCCACCCCCAGTGACACACCTCTCCCAACAAGTCCACACCTCCTAATCCTTCCCAAACAGTTCTACCAACTGGGGACCAAGTAACCAAACATAGGAGCCCATGGGGACCATTCTCATTTGAACCAACACAGGCCTTAAATGAAAGGCTACATGGGCCACATTCAGGAATTTAACCCTATTATCCTCCATCCCAGATCCAGGCACTTAAAGGTCAGGAGTTTTTCATCTAAGGCAGTCACCATGGGCTCCTCTGTTTGGAGAGGCCACCCTTGACTCCCAGGCCAGTGGAAAGCAGTCCGTGGTGCAGCCTGGGACAGTTTCATTTGCTTTTCATTGTTCAAAGGCATTTTACACGTCCCCTGCCTCTACGTGCGCACACGCTGCCACACTGACTGAGTCCCGGTTGGGCAAGGTGTTTTCTAGCACCTTCCGTGACAACATTCAGACAGACAGAACAGTGCTCCCCTTAGTTGTTGATTTAGATGACAGTTCTCTAGTCACCAGACATATGGCTGAGATAAAGCTTCCAGGCGGCACCCAATGCTGCAGAGGTAAGACCAGACTCTTTCACCCAGACTGCTTGCGTCAGGGGTCGCCTCTGAATGGCCCTTCAACCCTGGAATGTCTTTTTTGTTTGACATGGTAATTTTGTTCCAGGGAAGTCCTAAAGGTACCTTGTGAGGCATCCGATTGTGTTTTGTGGTTGCAGCTCATAGTGAAGAGTGGCACCCCCCCCCTTTTGTCACAAGAAAACATGGAAAGTTTTGTGTGAAGATATTGGACTCTCTCACCTCTCATGAGTTAGGGCATGCTTCTGATGGAAGAGGATGCAGAAGTGGGGACGTGCAGGCCCTTGTTGGGGACGTGCAGGCCCTTGCTGAGAACGGTAACGGCTTCCCTCTGGACATCCTTTCTTATCACTGGACTGCACCAGATGCAGACTAGTGGAACCCACCTTTGCTCTGATTTGGGCAGACAGTGCTGTTTATGGCTGGGTCTTCAAAAAGGCCACTTCATACGTGATCTGCTTAATTTTGACGTCTGTGTGGATCTCTAACTTTGCCCTGAAACACTGAATGTCCCAGGGGCAGGGCTTCCTTTGGATAAGTGAAATGTTTTGGTGAGTCACAGGAGCTAGTCCCTGTTGGTATGGTTCTGAGAGTCAATGATCACCTACATGACTTTGTTAAAAATGTTTTTTTATTTCTTACCTTGCTTTTTTCTATGTGTCTTTAAAACCCTTTTTTGGAAAAGGAAGCAGACCAGCTTTCAGAAGCTATGGTTTTATCCCTTTTTTGGCCAGGATATTTTAAGGGACTCTGAATGCCGCGGTCCATATCCCATTATGATGTTCAAGGGCAAAGGTTAAAACTGTGTTCTTTTTATTTTTAAACACAGGGCCTCATACACATTAGGCAAGCCCTCTCCCACTAGGCTGTATTCCTAGCCCTCTTTTTACCTTTTATTTTGACACAAGGTCTGGCTAACTCACCTCTGCTGGCCGTGAACTCACTTTATTGCTCAGGCAGGCCCTGAGCTTGTACCCATTATAATAGATTGAGAGGATATAAAATCATAGAATGTAGTCTGACCTGCAAGACATTTTTTAAAAACATCTTTAGTAACAAAGGGCACATAAAATCCATAGGCACTTGAATGTGTGTGTCAGAGGCAGGGATGCACAGAAGCCTGCCCCAGCAACCCTAAGAACTGGGATTCATGGAGACCTGTGCCACCAAGCTTGGCTAAAACAAGGTTCTTAAAGGCAGCAGAGCTAAAGCAAGATGGAATTATCTCTTAATCATTTTAGAGCCCTCCTTCAGTTTTACACAAGTTTCCAGTTGGTCTGGGGACTAGGAGGAGACACAAAAAGCTCCATTCCTTAAACCTCATGTGAAACCACTGGTACCTTCCTGTTCAGGACAAATACTAAACCAAAGGTGAGCTTGAGGGCCGGGAGGAGCAGTCATTTCCATGCCCTTTTCAACTGAAGACCATGTTTACACGAGTCTGTAAGCTCTGAATGACAGCTGGCGTAGAAGCTTGTAGAGCCGAGTCAACTCTGTTTCTCACGGCAAATAGCGAGTGTTTGTAAATGCTTGACATCGTGAGGGCCTGCATTCCTCCACTGTTTTTGATCTTTGCCATCAAAGATGAAGCTGAGTATTTTTTTTTTTTTTAAAGTCAGTCTGTACAATAGCTCAGTGACTCCTTCTGAAACAAAGGCAAGCGGCCACACCCAGGGTTACTCCTTGCAGAGCCTGAGAAGTCCTGGAATGTGTGTCCCCTGGACTCTGCCACAGTTGACTAGCTGAGATGACAGTTGCTAAAATCGGGTCTGTTTCAGTTAATTAAGAACTTGACAATGAGGTTAACAAGACTCGTCCTAAAGAGGCCGGGAATAGAGGAAGGTGGTTCTCGTGTGCTGGAACTGTCAATAGAGGGGAAGAAGCAGTGGCATTTGGATTATTTTTTAAGACATTGAAATTTTCCATTTCAGTTGTGTTATCTTATTTAACTAGAAGTTTTATAAGAAATGTTAAAGAAGTATGATTTTTTTTTTTTACATATTCTGTCCCCAATCTAATATCATGGGATTTTAAAACACAGTATAGGTGTTATTCCTCCCTCTGCATAAGGAAAAGTAGGTGTGCTGTCTTACTTTTCTGTGACCTTCTTTACTTTCAATCTGTGTCCTGGCCAGGGAGTACTTGGCTGAATTCCATGGAAGCAGTGTGAAGGCATGTTTCTTCTCTCAATAGGAAAAAATATTTACTAGATTCTTAAAAACAGCAACAACAACAACAAAAGGTACACACCAGAGTCATGGTTCAAATGAAAGAGAACTGTTTCTTTAGAATTGAATAATCTCTTTTCTCTAATGAAGAACTATATGAATAATTATAATGCACATGGGATCATGCTCTGTGTGCCTAGGAATTAGAGAAGTCCTAATTAAGAACATAATAAATGAAAAAAGGTTCACAACACTGAATCTTGGTGAGATTGGGATGCGCCAGAATTTTTCCCATTTTACCAGTGAGGTTGCAAAAGAATACAACCACTGAGGAAAAATAGTGTGGTAGTTTCTCCCAGGATTAAGCCTAGATCTGCCCTGTGAACTGGAAATTCTTTTTTTAGGCATTTACCCAAGACAAATGGAAGCAAATCTGAATCGGAAAATGCCAAAAGCGTGGTATATTTCAGAACAGCCAACAGAGTGAAAGCACAGAGTATGCATTTGAGCTTGGCATCTAGAATGGTTTCCTCATTGTGGTTCAGAGTGGGCTTTCAGATAGAATGTGACCTTCTCCTCTCAACTCTGCACGCAACAATATTTACATGATAAATAGATGTTGTTTATCAGTTTATTTTAAAACTCTGCTATGCCATCAGTACAGATATGACACTGCTGTGTTCTTCTGGTGAAACCGACCTTTCTCCACTCTGTGGCCACAGCTGTTCCTTCCTAGTATTATTTTCTGCTGTTGAGGTGGCCACTCTGCTTAGTGTTTTCCTTACATCCTCCTTCATCCTTTGCTTTCTCCTTTTCCTGCCCATGCTTTAGGCCTGTGTCTTAAAAACAAAAGGAAATTAGATCCCTCCTTTTGAATTACATTGAGGTTATTCCAACCTTGTATTTCACCAGCTCCATCCCCCCATATCTGCGGGTTGGAAAATAGAACCTCTGTAAGTGGTTATGCTTGGAATCTTACTGTGTGTGTAATGAGTTCGAAAGCTCAGTGCTGCTTGCCCCACTCAGAGCAATCTAAGGAGCTTAGCGTGCCTCTAATTCCAGCCACTTTTCTCCTGGCTTACATGCAATTGTTTGATATTTTAGGTTTTAGTTTTTGTCTTTTGAATTCTCATTAGATATCATTGCTAACTCTTTCTATCATTATTTATATCTACCTATGGATTTATAATTTTTAGATCAACTTATTTTTTAGGAGCATAGACTTTAATGAACATCTGTCTTCCTCATTGTAAAGCACCCTCTTGGTGTTTACATAGGGAAGAGACTTGGTTGTGAGTCATCTTTATTTTGCCTTCATTCTCAGAAGCCAGTTTTGCTAGTTACACAAACTGTTAGGAATGAAGGAAAAAAAAAAAGTCACTGATCACTTAGCTCAGCCTTTTGTTTTAGGGAAAACTGTCACTCAGCCCAGAGGCAACACTTGGCTTGTATAGGGTTCCTTCTCCCCACAGGTTAAAGGGCAATTTCCTAGCTTTATCCTGAGTGTTTCCTCTGTCTAAGTTTGTATTTTCATACCAGGACTTTTAACTCAATTGGATCATGTCTTAGGGTATCTATTGCTATGATAAAACACCATGACCAAAAGCAACTAGGGAGGAAAGGGTTTATTCCATCTTACAGCTTGCAGTCCATCATCCAATTACTAATTCAATTAGGAATCAAGAAAGTGCACTATAGATTTGCCTACAGTCAGATCTTTTGAGCACATTTTCTTAGTTGAGAGTCTCTCTTTCCAAATGACTCTAGCTTGTGTCAAGTTGACACAAACCAGGACAGACCACTTGTATTAGTGGTTGGTTTTCTAGCTACTTTTCAAGGTCTGTGTCCCTGGGTATTGGCCCTCCTTTCTACCATACCTGTCTATTTACCTTGATCTAAACCCTCTCTCCAGTCCTGCTGGCTACCCCAGCCCCCACTTCTTACA
This sequence comes from Onychomys torridus, assembly GCF_903995425.1. Taxonomy (NCBI): domain Eukaryota; kingdom Metazoa; phylum Chordata; class Mammalia; order Rodentia; family Cricetidae; genus Onychomys; species Onychomys torridus. Next base: position 42,284,706 of record NC_050456.1, read on the forward strand.
CTTGTAGGTGGCACTGAGCTTTGAGTACACAAGGTACTTCTTGTCTCTTGTGTAGTTTACATATCTCCAAACAGGATGTAGTATATCCAGGTTTTCCTCCCAGGTCAAATGACCTCTCCTGCCTTGAATAGTTGGCTAGGTTTAGGGTACTAGGCATGAATTTCCTCTTATTGATGGGCCTGAAGTCCAATTTAGACAGCTGTTGGTTACCCCCAAGGTAAGAGTACCACTTTTGCACTATTTCATTGAGACACTTGCTGTGGTTTGTAGGCTTTACAGATGAGTAGGAAGGTTGACTACTTTTCTCCCTTGGCAGCTTGCGTAGCCCCTTCAAATACGAGGGCCAGAGTCCTCAAAAGTCTTACTCAATGCCACAGACTGAGTTAAGGTAATAACAGAGAAAGAGTCTCTTCAATGGATTTTAGTACAAACCATTTCTGATAGCAGAGGGTTGACAGCACTTGGTCATGGAGGAGAGAATTTCTTCCCAAACACCTATTTTCATTAGAAGTTAAACTCACTCCTGTCCCTGTCAACACTTTATTTATACCACAACCCCAGATACATCATGCTTGATTTTTTAAAAATCATTTTTATTTTATTTCTTTCTTGTTTAACACAAGAAATAATATAATTGTTGAACAACAGCAAAAACTCCAATGTGGCAGCCCAGATGTATGCTTTTAATCTGTTAGCTTCTGAGAGAGAGTGACCAAATCATATAAATGTCATTTAATTAAAGGAAGTGACTCTTTGCCTCTTTTTATTATTATTATTATTATTATTATTATTATTATTATTATTATTAAAACAAAATAAGCGGTGTTTAAATCCTTCATGAGCGTCACAGGGAATTTGACTGTTCAGTGAAGGTCTCTCACCTTCATTGTAAGGCTCTGGATCAATGTGATTCCAGTGAAGCGGGGCAGTAGTTTTGGAAGTCATGGTGAATCAGCCACACACGGGAGGCCAGCGGCTCTCACTCCAACAATGACGTTGAAGAAGGTAGGGACAGGGCAGCCGTCTCTATGGCTAAATACCCAAGAGGGTTTTCTAAATCATCCCCCTAGAACTGGGGAGCTTTGAAAGGGCCTTCGGAAGCTACAGTGGAAAAGAGGGAGGGTTGCAAGGGAAATGGAATCAGCCAGACCAGTGGGCAGGAAACACATGTTTATCTGGAAAAGATTTTGGTTGGACACTTTGTTTGTGTAAGAGTTTTGTGTGTGTGTGTGAGGAAGGAAGACCGACCTGGGTCTGGAGGCTGAGGTGGGGGTGGAATGAGCAGTCTCAAAGCCCCAAGTAAAAGAGAAAAACAGATCCCAAGCGAGAAGCCAGCGTTCACAGGGACGGGGTCTGCTATTGGGCCACTTCCGAGTAGTGATGGGCATTTGTTTTATGAGTGATAATAGCAAATGGTAGCTTTAATATTAATAGCAGCCATTTTTAAGAAAGATGTGGAGAGATTTGGGGGGCTAAAATGTAGTTGGCAAAGCCCCTCGGGAAGAGTGACACCATTAATTTCAGACTGTGTCTACGTCATGTGTGTATTTGACATGATCGCCAAAGCATTTAGCAGATATTTGTATAATAAGGATTGGAGAGACTTTTAAAAAAAAAATCATATCTTTATTTGTTTTTATTGCAGAGGAGGGCATCAGATGCCTTGTAACGGGACTTACAGGATGCTGTGATCCACTGTCTAGGTGCTAGGAATCGAACCCAGGTCCTTCGAAAGAACAGCTAGTGCTTTTAATGGTTGAGCTGTCTCTCCTGCCCCAAAGGTGTTGTTTAGGCAACTTTTTGTTTGTTTGTTTGTTTGTTTAATTTTTAGACAGGGTCTCACTATGTAGACCAGGCTGTCTTTGAACTCTCAGGGATCTGCCTGCCTCTGCCTCCTTAGTACTGGGATTAAAGGTGTGTGCCACCACACCTGACTTCAGGATGACTTTTTAATAGTTTCTGAACCATGTACATTTCCCATAGTGATCATGTATTATCTTTCCAAACAAGAACAGCAACAAGGAACAAAGAGTGATTCACTGTAACATTTGCAGCTGTCTTCTGGCTGCACTGATCCTTTACATGATGTTAAAAGGTTGACAGGGAAGGCAGGAGCTTGTGAAGGGTTATCGTCTTTCAGTGAAGCTTTGTAATGAAAGACAAGAAAAATATCCAGATAATTGGAAAAGGCTTACATTTTGAGCAAATAAAACCAACATACATAGTCTAACTTGAGCCCTGAGATGACAGCACTGTACTATTTTGAGATTCTTTTTAGATAAGAACACAGAATGATGGTAAGATGTTAAGGAGCCATTCCAGCCTTGACAGAAGAAAATCTTGCCCCTTCATTCTGAAACCTATCAGTAGGTTTCAGAATCCAGTGAGGAATTTTCTTTTTTAAACGAGGATGCTGGAGAAGGGGTAGCTGCCGATCTACTTCTGGGTGAAATCAGTTGGGGGAAAATGAAATATTTGTAGAATCACAGCAAGAAGATAGAAACTTTTAACATTTCTTTCAAAAGAGAACTGTAGGATTCTTACAAGGGATAATAAAAGATGGAAGGAAACGTACATGGTTAAATTATTTGTGCAGAAAACAGTGAGTATCGTAATAATCATTGCAAATTATTATTGGAAAATATTCTACTCAAGCTCCAGTCTACAAAGAGTTTAAAGAAGTATATATGAAATGCATATAAACTATATAAACACACACATATATACTGTATGTGTATATATATAACACACTGCATATGTATATCTATGTATAAATATATGCAAATACATATATATGAATATATGAATGTATGAATATATACATAGGTATGAATATATATATGTATTTATAGTCTTCTATCATACATACATACATACATACATACATACATACATACATACATACATATATATAAAACACCAGGACTAGGCTAACAGTTTCTTCCTGGGTGTTCCTCCATACACTCTCTCACCAGAAAGAAACTGGAAGCGCTGGTAGGTTAATGGGCTCCCAGTGTCGAGTGGCAGCTGGAGGGCCCACAACTAGTTTCTTCATCCCTTTCACATGCTCTGCTTGTGCCTTGTGATCCCCCACAAGGCACTGAACCTCAGTTGCCCAGGATGGGAACCTGTTAGTAGCATATACTTTTTGGCTCCTTTTCTGTTTCTCCCTTGTGGCTGCAATCTTCTGTTGCTTCTGGGAATTATTTCCCAAGTGACCTCCAGTTGACCCTCAGAATTTGTGAGAGATGATTGGCTTTAGGATTCCTCACAGATACCAAAGTCTAGGTGACAACTAGGTCTCTGTATCTGAAATGCATAGTATTTATATATTCTGCATATTTTAAATAATCTCCAGATTACACATACTACCAAATGCAATGCAAATATAATGCAAGTACCTGTTACACTATGATAAAAGAGATGTACTTGTTCAGTTGGGATGCATTTTACGAAGTGTTCTTGATCTGAGATTGTTTGAATTCATGAATGTGGAAAGCACAGATACACAGAGCTGATGACCCTTTGTCATTTAAGACTTTGTCTTGAGCTCTGCCCCTGGAGGAATCCAGGTGATGGTGAACACTGACCAAACAGAGCTAGGACAGGCAAGCAACAAAAAGAGAAGGCTCTCAAGACACGGCTCGAACCTTTGGGTGACTCCAAGGACAACGGCACTGTTGGGGCTGAGAACAGCACAGTGTTGAGGAAAGTTCAGCCCTATAAATGCCAAGTTTAGGCAACTTAGGGACCTATTGGAGGAATACTAGGAAGCCACTGAGAAGCCAGAGCTAGAGATGAGCTGTGCATTTGGGGATCCTCAGTATAGAACCAATTACGAGATGTCAAGAGAATGGACGATGTGTGAGTTGCTACAGAGACGAAGGGACATCCGGAAAGCCCAGAAGGATGGTTTTCAAAGAGCGTTGTGACAAACACACATGAGAAGATTAGGTGGGAGGTAAAAAACCAATGAAGGAGACCAAGACTTCTAGAAGTCTTGAGGAGGAGAGAGCTTGTAGTTTGGAGATCTATTATTTCCCCGAGGTGAGGAAAGAAAGGAGGTGGTGAGAAGGGGGTGGGAGGCCAAGGTGTCTTCTCAGCCCTGGTGAGAGGTTTTCCCATGGCTCTCAGTGGATCTTCAGTGTCATTTCAGGGGGTCACAGTCAGTTCTGTTGTGACCTACTTCCAGCTAGCGAGGTTTGCTGAAGTGACAGTGTGTCCACTCAGCCTTCGTGGTTTATGAGATCTGCCGCTCCAATGCAAGAGAGACAGTCTAGTAACAAGCTGCTTCCCAATTCTTCTTTGGCATTGGTAGCTGGGGCCTGTCCAGCTCCCAGAATGCTGGGTCTTTATGTGGGCCAGCCTTCCTCAGAGGGATCCGCATCCTTAGGAAGCCTGGACGCATCCGCAGAGCCAAAGCTCTGGATACAGTGAGTCTAACGGCCTCATCTGAATTTGAAAGTTACTGTCAGTCATACAGCTAAACTTTTTTTCCAGAAAGCCCAGAAGATTCTGTGCTTTGTAAATACCTCTTCTGGGTATTTGCTGCTGTTTATAAGGCATAACCCTTTCTGCCATCTTTGTCATTGGCAGGGCACCAGTTCCTGGAACCCGAGCACTGTCAATTCAGCAAATTCTCCTTCCTCCCCTCCATCAGCTGCGACTCTCAGCACCTGTATGTCTCACATCTCCCATGCTTTCCTCTTCACTTACCACCTGCCAAAGGCTCCCACCCGTGGGGGGTGGTGTGCTCACTTAAATGTGTGCTTCGTGCATATCTAGTCGTTCTCTGATCATATCACTGTTGTCTCTAACAGGGTTCAGCCACCGTCACATTTTGAGGCATCATCCTCCTTCCCATCAACAGCTCTGTGACCAGACAGGGGCTTCCTCTCTGTGTCTGATAACACGAAGGAACATTCTCCTGTGGTATTGTTTCATTCCCTTCCAGAGATATGTCTTGGGAGCATGTGGTGCCTTCTGGTTCTTTCCTGACTTAGTAACTCGGTTAACCAGTCAACCCTAAGGTCTTCTGGTTGGTTTTGCTCATAATTGTTTTTTTTTTCCATATAAAAACACATGATAAAACAACTCTCTCTATAGGACGGGGCGGGGGGAAAAAAGACATTAATATTGCCTGGTAGTTTGACAACAGTAAACAGAATCCGGCCTCTTCACTGGTGTCATTGGCTGCTTGACCCCCACTTAACCTTCCTGTTAGTTTCTGAGTTTCCAGAAAATGTATTACTTCCCAGGGATACCAGGAGACTCAGTGAAGAGCCAAAACGAATTTGACTAAAAGGCTAGTGAGTTCAGAGGCTCTGACACAGTTAAAATCGTATCTGGTTCACCCTGTGGGTGAGGAATTTGCAATCTGTCACACACCGAACTTCTTTCTCTCTCGTGTTTTCTGTCTCAAGAAGACACAGTGTAACACTATCCTGTGCCCTGTGAGGATGGTGCCATAATCAACAGCCCTACCAGGTTTCTACGATGTTGGGCAATGGCTACATCAGGACAGAAGTCACTCTGCTGTCCCCTGCCCTCCCTCAGTACGCTACCAAAAGTCACTTGGTAACCCCCAAATGAACAGGCTCTAAGCATCCCTGGTTGGCAGGTAATAAAATGAGGCTGAAGGTATGACCACATATATAGGCATTATCCTCAGACACAGCTCAGTACGGACAAAGCAGGGTGTGTTTTGAATTATTAAACACTTACATACCTACTACACACAAATTAAATTCTCTGTAGGAGTCTAATGACCAAGAACCTACTTATTTAGTCCTTTAATACTACAAAGACTGGCTAAAAGGTCAACCCACTTGCATTTTGAATATTTCATGATTAAATCCTTTCTGTTTCCTCAATGGCTATCTGCAGAGTGGTAGCACGAGCTATGAACTTTCCAGACCCCTTCTAACCAGGAAATCTTAGCAGAATCTACTTGTAGCTGACCTCTATGGCGCTCGGTCCTCCATCCTTTCCGGAATACCTCTTTTTGTTTTCCAACTAGACTTAGCGTTCTCCTGCCTGCTTCAGAACCAAATAGCCTCCATCAGGTCCTCAGGAAGGTAGAATGCTCCCCACCTGTACCAGAGCAGCCTGAGAGTGTACCCCAGTCTCTTCTATACCCCAACCCTGTGAGCCAGGCTTCCACAGGCCCTGCAACTCCACGCACACACAGGGACTCTACCTACATGCCACTCCCTCTTTCCTGTGTTCTTTCCCATGTGCACCTTCGGCTTTAGAAGCAAATGTACATATGTACACTCATGCACGCGCACATGCGCGTGCACACACTCAAACGCACCTGGGAATCTGCAAGACATATGGCCACATAAAAACTCTGAAGTCAGCAGGCTCTTACATTGCATGCCTTAAATCCCAGCACTCAGGAGGCAGAGGCAGGTGTGTCTCTGTGAGTTTGAGGCCAGCCTGGGCTACAGAGTGAGTTCCAGGACAGCCAGAGCTACACAGAGAAACCCTGTCTCAGAAAAACCAACCAAACAAAAAAAAACCTCTGAACCTGCTTTATCCCCAGGGGCGCTCACTGTCACCATTCTCTTGACTGATGCTTTGAATAGGAAGAGGAGAGGGAACTCTCACACTGCGTTCCATCCACCCCACTGCAGACTTGCACCCCACTTCACAGCCTGAGGACAGAGGGGAGCTTCCTCACTGTATACTCCAGCTTTCTGTTTACTTAGGTTGGAATTTACAGGACTACCCAATCCTGCTGTGGCTTACATCACCAGGGCTTTGAGAAATTTTTCAAATCATATTTTAGTCAGACACATTGGGCAACCCTAACATGCTTTGCAGCTAAAACTTGCATCACAACTTCTGCTTGGCTCCCAAGGTGCCCAGGGCCTCTTAAATAAATAGGAAGCTGGCTCGGAGCCCCAGCAAGGAAATGCACATTCCAGTCTCCAGAGGTCAGCAGCCTTGCAACCCTGATACATCCCTGCAGGAGTTGCCTGTGACCAGGGATAGGGTGTGGGCCAAGCCTGTCCATGTAATGAAATCTTTACAGAATTTCAGTGTTGCAAACCTGACTGTTAACCCACATACTTATTTTGAGAACTTCCAAGTGCTCACGCGACCAGGAGTTACCATGCAATCCCATGGCAAGGGTGAATTTGCAAAAAGTTGTTCTGCATTGAAACTTACGTCACACGAGGCTCCTCAGAGGCAGCCTGGGGCTCTGACATCTCTTTAAATTGGCTCTAACTTTACCTCAAAAAAAGGTAACTTCCGCACCCTCCTATGCTCTTTGCTTCACCAACCTGACGTGCTGTTTTATTTGAAAATACTTCTGGAACATTCTGATACAGGGCAAGAGCAATGCCCATCCCTAATTTTCTTTCTCTGTGTGTGCTCTTCAACTCA